>NC_133819.1:1983584-2158584 GCF_047830755.1 Zonotrichia albicollis
GTTTAACAAAGCCTGGATGTGGCACTGGGTGCCAGGGTTGAGTTGAGCTGTTGGGGCTGGGTTGGACTCGATGACCTTGAAGGTCTCTTCTAACCTGGGCATTCTGTGATTCTGTGAATGGAGGGGCAGCTCTGATCTCTGCTCCCTGGGACTGGGGAAAGGCTGGAGCAGTGTCAGAGTTTTCACTGATTTATCACACAATTCCTTGAGTGAACAATCATCTGTGAGGAGAACAGCAGTGGGACACCATCCCAACACCAGCACAATCCTGGGTAAAGCTCCAGCATTTCTGTCTGAGGATGAGTAGCTCTGACTCTGTGTAAAGGAACCAGCTCTGAAGAGGTGGATTAAAAACGTGAGTGCTTTTCCCACAGCAGGAAATGGGACTGGAAGGTAAAATAAATGAATAAATGCAAGAATTTTGTGTGCATGGGAAGGGGAGAGTTGGAAAGGCAAAGGGAGTTTGGAAACCCTTTGGAGACCCAAGTGAGAGTTTTCAAAGTAACAGAACCATACACTGCTCTGGGTTGAAGAGGACCTTAAAAATGATCTTCTTCCAAGGTTTAGGTTGGATATCAGGGAAGTTTTCTTCCCCCAGAGGGTGCTGGGCACTGCCCAGGCTCCCCAGGGAATGCACACAGCTCCAAGGCTGCCAGAGCTCCAGGAGGGTTTGGACAACTCAGGGACAGGGTGGGATGGTTGGGGTTGGACTCAGGATCCTTGTGGGCCCCTTCCAACTCAGAATATTCCATGACTCTATGATCCAGCCCAGTCTACCTGCAGCTGGGGTTTATTGATGAAGTCTCCAGTACTCTTAGATGCTGAGAAGGAGGAAATATTGAATTTTTGGGATGTGCCCATGACCCCACACTCCTGTGAGAGCCTCAGGTGCCCCTGGGTTGCTCCAGCAGGCAGTGGAGGGAGATGTTCTTGATGTCAAAGCTGTTCTTGATGTCAAAGCAAGATATCAGGGGTGGTGAAGGAGGTGCTGAGGGGTCCTGTTGAGACCTCCCAGTGCCCAAGCCAGGCCCCCCAGGCTGCAAACTGGGCACAGCTGAAATGCCAGGAGGTAGAGCCATGGAAATGTGCTGTGAAACCAAAGAGGAGTTGGAGGAGACACCCAGGAATGGAGGCAAGGTTGGAAATCATTAGAGCAGTTCAGTCCACCAGCTCCATGGGCAGAAGGATGGTAGTTTATGAGCCCATGAATGGATGTTCAGAAATAAAGAGCTCTTCAGTGTGTCACACAAAGGTGGGAGGAGATTTAAACACAAATAAACAAAGTTAGCTATAATAAAACACCAAACACAGCACCTGAACTTGATTGTGTGATAGGAAAATGCAGCAGAGAGGATGGCAATTCACAACACACAGGTTTTACAAGAGACAAATGTTTTATCTAAATGTATTTTCTAGTTCAAGCAGGTTTTTTTCCTTCTCTGGCTTTTATTTACACAGGAAGACTGGGACAGTAATCCCAGCTCTTCTCTGCGTATTTAAACTCCCTGAACAGAGGCAGAGGATGAGGAGGAGAGCCATGGAAGAATCACCACATGAGTCACTCCCAGCCCAATTAGGCTTCCACACAGACACCACCAGATGGGAATTCGTCATGCATTGCCTGGAGACAGAATTACACCTGTGAAGACCACGATTCTCAGAAATCCTCTCATCCTTCCTGTCAAGGGAAGGCTTTCTTTGCATTCCTCCCATTTTTTTCAGCTCCTCCTTTCCATTGGTGTGTTCACATGAACTCATTCCACTGAACCTCTCCTGTGAGAAAAGGCTGAGAGGGTTGGGATTGCTGAGCCTGGAGAAGAGAAGGCTCCAGGGAAAAATGGTTTAAAATGGAAAAAGGGGAGATTTAGATGACATATTATGAAAAAATCCTTCCCAGTGAGGGTGAGCAGGCCCTGGCACAGGGTGCCCAGAGGAGACGTGGCTGCCCCTGGATCCCTGGCAGTGCCCAAGGCCAGGTTGGACACTGGGGCTGGGAGCAGCCTGGGACAGTGGGAGGTGTCCCTGCCATGGCAGGGGTGGGACTGAAAGCGCTTTAAAGTCCCTTCCAACCAACCCATTCTGGGATTCGTTGTCTATGGAACAGCAGCACCTTCTTAGAGCAGCACTGACAATGGCAGCTTTGGTGCCTCTGTTCGGAATGAGGCCCCACCATTTGCCTTCTCATTTCATCTCCTGCCTTTGCTCAACCCAAATTTTGGACTCTTATATTGGTTAAAGCAGCCCCAATCCAAACCTCAATGGTAACTGGATTAAGGAGTATTTCATTTCATTGCTGTATTACTTAGAAACCGTGCTATATTTATAAATATATAGAGAGATATATATACAAAGATATAAACATATAAATACAAATACAAATAGTATTAATATAATATAATATAATAATACAAAATGCATAATATATAATATATAATATATAATATATAATATATAATATATAATATATAATATATAATATATAATAGATATTAACTTGTATATTATATACAGTATATACTATATGGTATATAAAAATATTATACATTTTATATAATGTATATCATATATCATATATCATATCATATATATTATATATTATATATTATGTTTTATTTTTATATATTATATTTTATAATTTATTTATTATTGTTATTATATGATATTATTCTATATTTTATGTAGCATATAATATTATATATTATAATATATAAATTATATTATAATATATATAATATATTATATATATTATAATATATAATAGATTATACATAATACATAATATATGATATATGATATATAATATATAATATATAATATATAATATATGATATATAATTAATATATAATATATAATATATAATATATAATATATAATATATAATATATAATATATAATATATAATATATAATATATAATATATAATATATAATATGTAATATATGATATATGATATATGATATATAATATATTACATATTCTGGATAAATATTATATATTCTGGATATTTATAAATATCCAGAAGTTCCACAAGAATTCAGCTCTTGCACCAAATGTATCAGAAGAATAAACCCACCAAAATCAGATAAGCCCACAGGAGGGGAGGCCTCTGGAGCAGAGCATGTGTTCCCCACTGCCATGCACCATCTCCTCCCATCTCCCGCCCACAGAACTTGCCCTCTTCAGGCTTTCCTGGTAGAGGACCTACCCCAGACAGGCCTTTTCCCTGGTAAGGACCTGGACTGTCATGGCAGAAAGAGCCATGAGAGGATTGGCAAGGAGGATTCCATGGAGGATTCCATTCCCACAGTCCATCCCCTCCCAGGGGAGCAGAGGGAAGGGCTGGGATGAGCCTGGGGTGCTTCGTGCTGGACTCTGGGAGTAGCAGTGGGGTCACACCCTGCAACCACAGCTCAGGGTGGCACCAGGGTCAGGGAACAGCAGCACCCCAGGGCCATCCCTCACCCCAAAACCCCACAGACCAGGTACAGCCTGTCCAGGGCCATCCCTCACCCCAGAACCACACACACCAGGTACAGCACCAGGTACAGCCTGTCACGGGCTGATGGGGCCCCCAGGGCAGCTGCTCCTTCTGATCCTTGTGCAGCCTGACCTAGAGCAGAGGCTGGACAGAGCTAAAGAATAAAGCAGGGATTTATTCAAAGGCCTCCATGGATGCACCTTGGGCAGCACCAGAGCCCAGCCAGGGCTGCACCCAAGATGAACCAAAATGGCCCCAAAATGCACGAGCGCTCCCGGGCTCTCTCCCTGGGATCAGTTCTGCTCCATTTGCACCTTGCAGTTCATTGTCCCATTCCAGCTTTAGCCCAGGCAGTCTCACCATTAAATATGAATATTAAACATGGAGGTGTGTCATGGTTTGAGCCTGGCACAGAGCTAGTGCCTCTCATGAAAATGCTTTTACTTTGGTGTCTGCTGTGAGATGTGACTAGGAATAAGCAAAACAGGCTCTAACTTAAACATAAAGAACACTTTATTACTTAAACTACAGGAAAATAGGGAAAGATTATAAGGAAAAGAAAAAAAAATTGAAAACCTTACAAAAACTACTTTTCTTCCTCTCTATTACTTGACTTTCTCAATCTGATACATTCTCTCAAAATACTCAACTGCTTAGCTTGGCACTACACTTTAGTATACTCAAACTTCAGTTCATGAAGAGGAAAGGAGTCTTTCTTGTTCTATAGGCTTCTTCTGGAAACACACTGAAACTTCGTGTGCTTCTTTGTCACTTCGGCACCGCCTGGAAAAAAGTCTTTTTGCTGCTTGTGACATCTTCTTTCTATGCTCAGTGCTCTCACTACTGAGACATGGCCAGAGCTGCTTTTAGGGTTGTCTTTCAAGGATGTCTTGTCTCACTCTAAAAAGGCACAGTCTCTGCTTTGGGACATCTGTCCTTCCCATATTTTTCTAACCCCCTGGGGCCGGGGGGTCCTCACGAATGAACTTTCTTGGTTTTGAGGCACTGCTTCTCCCTAAATGCAGTCTGTGTCACAGGAACAACTGAGTCTATGGCCACAAGAAAAGTCTAGCTAAAAGGCCACTCTAAATCATCTCTTCTCATCTAATCATCTCTACGTTCTTCGGGCCAGGTCCTTGTCTCATCTCATCTCTTATCTCCCTTCTTATTCAGCTTCGAGGAGGATTAGCATTTTTGCAAGGCCCCAATCATGAAAGAAAGGGTTAAAAGTTTTCAGTCTCTATCTGTCTCGGAGTGGCACTCTCACACACGCTGCCCACACGCTGCCGCTCCGGCCGGGCACTCTTCCTCCCCCCTTCTCCTCCCGGGCTGGCTGCTATCACATCACATTCAGACGCCGGCTCTCCTCTCTCTCTCCCTCCTGGGGGGGGGGGGGGGGGGGGGGGCTGGCTGCCCGATGTCTTTTGGGGCTCCGCTACCCTTCCATCCTTGAGAACTTTCTCACCCCCATCTCTGTCCAGGCCCCGGGCCTACCGCATGGCTGCCCCTCTCCCGCCCAGCAGTAGAGGCTGGACGGGGGAAGAGATCTGACCTCTTCGAAGCGACGTCTCAAGAGAGAGTGCTAAGGGCAGTGCCCTGCTTTTTAACTCCTGTGTATTCTCGGAGGTGTGTCCAAACCCCACTGGCTACACCAGGTGTCAGTCTCAAACTCAAAACCTTCATTGGTTTGACCACAGCTTCCCAGAATTCCCACTCCTTCCTGGTCAAACCACCACAAGGTGTTTTCAAAAGAGACAGCAGGGTTTTGAGCTTTTTTTTAGTTGACAGCTGATATAATCTGGGGACTTGTGATAAAATTTTGGGACTTGCTGAGCCAAGGGCAAAGTGTTCCTTGCAAGAGCCAGTGCTCAGTGCCAGACAGGGCAGGTGATGGCTGGGGAGCAGAGGGTGGGAAGGTGCCTTTCCTTAGGGAAACACCACGCCTGGCAAGGGATTGCAAACACCACTGGACTGCGGTGGGCCTTCAAGGTCTCACCACACCAAAACTCTCACCACCTTGCCTAAGATAAATTTACGTATAAAAATAGATAAATTCGTAATATATAAATATATATATTGCATATACATATGTATATTATATAAATATATATTTATATATAAATACATATTTATATATCTTATATATAATAATATATAAGATATAAATATATATAATAATATATTGAATAAATATAATATAATAGAAAAATAATATATATAATATATTAAATAACATATAGTATAATATACTATATTTAATATATAAAATGTATAATATATAGTTATTATACATAATATTATATGTGTTATATATGTATAAATGTATTTATATTATATTATATTATATTATATTATATTATATTATATTATATTATATTATATTATATTATATTATATTATATTATTATATATAAATTTAGATATATAAATAAGAGAAGTGCCACCCTCACACACACCAAATATGTCCCTTCAGACCCAAACCAGCCACGAGGGAGGGCTCAGGGTGTTCCTTGCTGTGCTCAGGGCTGAGCTGTTTTCCCCCAGCTGTTCCCTCTCCCCAGTGTCACCATTCCATGGGACACTCCATCCCTGCTCCCCTCACAGCCCTTTGAAGGGGCTGGGCCCTGGGTTTATCTCCAGGATTTTTCTAATGAGCTCTTAAACCTTCTATCAGTGACACATTCCATCAGTGGATCTGAGGCACCTAAATAAAATTGACATAAGGCAAGGCCTTTTAATTATCCAATTATTTTGTTTCAAGCAGCAGCTGGTAAAAAATAAAAAGACTTTGTGTTCTTCTTTCGTCTCTGTTGACATAAAATCAAGGATCAAAGCACCTTAATTTTTGGCCTCTGATTTTTCTTTCCTTGATTTAAACACGCCTGTTATGAGTTCTGTGGCCTTCCTGCCCCTTTGCTTATTTAGCAGTGATTAGTGAGTCCTGAAGCTGCAAAGCTTGGAGTTTGCTGTCCTGAGATGAAGGCCCCTTGGCACTGGGGGCTGATGCTGTGCAGAATAAGCCCTCATCTGTCACAGATATCTTTTATGGAAAATCCTTTCCTTAGGATTTTTCCTCCTGAGAAGTCGGGAGGCCTCAGGAACAAAATGCAAGCATTGATTATCTGCTGCTGTGGAATGCAACAGGTGCATCTGTGATTGGTCTCATGTGGTTGTTTTTAATTAATGGCCAATCACAGTCGGCTGGCTCAGACAGAGAGTCCAAGCCACAAACCTTTGTTATCATTCTTTGCTATTCTATTCTTAGCTAGCCTTCTGCGAAACCCTTTCTTCTATTCTTTTAGTGTAGTTTTGATGTAACATATATCATAAAATAATAATCAGCCTTCTGAAACATGGAGTCAGATCCTCGTCTCTTCCCTCATCCAAGAACCCCTGTGAACACCGTCACACAGCACACCCTGTAGATCCAGCTTGGACCTCCCCTGGGCTTCTTAAAGAACAGACACTGTGGATGCACATGGTCAGATGGATTCTGCACCAGGCTTCATCTGCAGGATGGAGTTTCCAAGGAAATCTCATCCCAACAAGCAATTTGGACCAGCCCAGATCAGACTTGCCCCTGGAGAGGTCTGTCCCTCCCCAGGCAATGGTGATTCCAGATTCCAGGAAGGTGGGAAAGATCAGCCCCATGAGTTTTTCCCAAGTGTACAACGAAAAGCAAATACCACTCAGTTTCCTGATTTCTCCTTGCAGAACCTGGACCTGCAGATGAGGTGGGCTGTGAGTGTCTAACATGGGATGCAGAGTCCATTAATCCAAGTGGATTCATCTGTTGGACCCCTGGCTGCTGAGAATTTCAGATTTCTGTGACCCCCAGGAGAACACTGCACTGATCTGAGGCCCTGGAGAAGCTCCCAAAATGGAATGATAGAACTGGGATTGTGGGTGTGAAGTTTGGATAGAAGTGTGTGAGATCACAGGGTGGGAAATTCAGAGTTTAAGGGTTTACAATAGAGTAATGGATATAAAGCAAGGTGGAGGTTTTGGGGTGGAGGCTTCTTCTTCATCTTCTTCTTCTTCTTCTTCTTCTTCTTCTTCTTCTTCTTCTTCTCCACCTCTTCTCCATGGGTTTGGGTGGTTTTGTGTAATTGGATAAAAAGTCCCCATGGCAGCCATGGGTGGTTGGTTGTTGGGTTAAAAGTAAAAATAATTGAGGTGTCATTTCTTAATTGGACAGATTATCCTTAAAAGCACTGACAGATCCAGAGCACACAGCCTCAGGCTGCACCAAGGGAAATACAGGTTGCATAGCAGGAAAAAGTTTTTCACAGAAAGAGTGATAAAGTTCTGGAATGGCTGCCCGGGGAGGTGGTGGAGTCCCCATCCCTGGGTGTGTTTAACAAAGCCTGGATGTGGCACTGGGTGCCAGGGTTGAGTTGAGATGTTGGGGGCTGGATTGGATATATATTGGTTGATGATCTTGAAGGTCTCTTCCAACCTCGTCATTCTGGGAATTCTGTGAATTTGAGTACAAAATTGCAGCTGACAATGTCAAATTTACTCTGATAAATGTCCACATTCAGCCACTCCATCCCTTTGGCTACACCAGGGGTTGGACTCACTGATCCTCATGGTCTCCCCAAACCCAGGATTTTCCATGATTCCAGGAACACAATCAGGGCCCAGCTGCTGTGTTGGAGACAAAGCCCTTGGGAATGGTCCAACCCTCTTAACTTTGAACACCCACAGAAGGTGGCAGCTTCTCTCGTGTCTCTTCAGGCTGAACCTTTCCTCAGAGCTTTCCTGTTTGTTTCTATGGGCAGCACAGGGCAGGTGGGCACCCCGGAGTGCCAAACCAGCCCTGTGGCCATGCAAAGGCAGGTGAGTGAGCACCATCCTCACCGAACCTGCTGCACTTCAGCCCAAGCTGAGATTCCTCTGAGTTCGTGCCACGGTTGGTGGCTTCAGGTGTCCCAAAATCCTGTGAGATCCAGGGGAATGGATATCCACAGAAGGGTTGGGACAGCAGAAAGGCAGGGACCAGGGTTTAAATCTGAAAAACCCCAGATGTGGCATTACCTGAGGACTTGGGGAAGCCCAAGGAGCAGAAAACTCAGACCTCAAAGTAAGAATCCATCTCTGAGGGTGCAGCTTCATCTGGGGCTAACAGGAACAGGATTTGGGAAAAAAGAACTCAGAGTTGGGGTTGGAGCACTCCCATAAACCAGAGTTTGAGGTCTGGCAGCCTGCAGACACAGGCTAGCTCAGATTGAAACTGTATGGGAAGATCAGAATTGGGGTCTCCAGAACTTAATCATATCAGAAACCCCAGGTTATTCCTTTCAAAATTAAAGAATCATTACTTTGAAAATTAAAGAATCATTAAAGAAGAAAGCCAAGGCAGAGCTCAGCACTGTGTCTTGCTCAGAGGAACAGGAATTTCACACAGCAGACACAGGAATGACAAACCATAATTAACATCTGGGAGCAAACAGTGAGGACCTGGAGAGGCAACGACTCCTGGTTGTAAATTGAACATCACTTTGGGCAGGGGGTCAATAAAAATGGGCTTTCACCTGCTGCTAATTATTTCCCCCGCTACAATAGCTGCTTGTTCCCACTCAGGGCTGTGAGACAGAGGGTGGAATTCACCTCTCTGAGGCAGCTCTGACCTGCTCACACTCAGGTCCTTGGCATAAAGGTGCTTTTTACCCCCGTGTGAAGCTCAGAGCAGCTGGAAAATTGCATATTTGGATGTGCAGAGCCCGTGGCTGGGCTCTGGCAGCAATGGAGGTGGCTGGGATCCAGCTGCAGAACCTGCCCTCCCTCCCCATGTGCGTTCGTGTGCAGGCAGTGCGTGTTCATGCAGCGATGCAAATGCACCAGCAGCAGGGGTTTTAATGCATTCGGATTTCATCGCAGCTTGAATTTAAAACAAAATAAAAAAAAACACCACCAAAAAATAAACCAAAAAAGAAAAAAGGAAAGAAAAAAGGAAACAAAAAGAGGGGGGAAAAAAGGAAAGGAAAAAGGAGAAAAAATATAAATAAGAAAGAGAAAAAAAAAAGAGAAAAAAGGAGAAAAATAAAAAAGAAGGAGAAAAAGAAAGGAAAAAAGAAGGAAAAGTAGAAAAGAAAGAAAAAAGGAGAAGAAAAATAAGAAAGAAAAAAAAGAAAAAAAAAGAAAAAAGCAGAAAAATAGAAAATAAATAAAAAAGAAAAAAGAAAGAAAAAAAGGAGAAAAATTAAAAAAAGACAGATAAAGAAAGGAAAAAAAGGAAAAAAAAGAAAGAAAAAAAGGAGAAAAATTAAAAAAAAAGAAAGAGAAAAAGAAAGGGAAAAAAGAAAGGAAAAATAAAGGAGAAAAATTTAAAAAAGAAAAAAAAGGAAAAAAAGAAAGGAAAAAAAGGAGAAAAATTTTAAAAAGAAAGAGAAAAAGAAATGAAAAAAAGAAAGGAAAAATAAAGGAGAAAAATTTAAAAAAGAAAAAAAAGGAAAAAAGAAAGGAAAAAAAGGAGAAAAATTTTAAAAAGAAAGAGAAAAAGAAAGGAAAAAAAGAAAGGAAAAAAGAAGGAGAAAAAAACAAAAAAGAAAGAGAAAAAGAAAGGAAAAAAGGAAAAATTAAAGGAAAAAAGAAAGAAAAAAAAGGTAAAAAATGAAAAAGGAAAGGAAAAAAGAAAAAAGGAAAGGAAAAAAGAAAGAAAAAAAAGGAGAAAATGAAAAATGAAAGAGAAAAAGAAAGGAAAGGAAATGAAAAAAAAGGAAAAAAGAAAGGAAAAAAAGGAGAAAATGAAAAAGGAAAGGAAAAAAAGGAGAAAAATTAAAAAATAGAAAGAGAAAAAGAAAGGGAGAAGAAAGGAAAAAAAAAGGACAAAAATAAAAAAAGAAAGAAAAAAAGAGAAAAAAAGAAAGGAAAAAAGCCCCACATTTTTTAAGCCTTCCAAACAAACGCCCTTTTCAACCCACTGGCAATTATGGAGAGGTCCTGATCCTTTCTGCATGTTACTGTCAAACAAGTTTTCAGTAGGATTCAATAAAGTGATCTGACATTTCTTTGGAGATCTTTACACACAGTAGCTCAAGCCACGAAAGAACTTCACTTCTGGCAGCTCTGTGAATATTTTATTTTGCCCAAAGCTAGACAGGTGTGATCAAGAAGAACAGGGGGGAAAAATATATTAGCAAAAAGCCTTTCAGTGGCAATACAGGTGTTTGCTGGAGTGCGCTCAGTTTGGGTTGTGTGTGTGTTTTTTTAAAGGAGAAAATCTTGGTAGAGTTAGGATTAAAGGCACAGCACATTTATTTCATAGAGTGAAAGTCAGGGAAGCATTTTCTAAAAGAAAATTTAGGGGTTTGCCCCCGGAAAGGGCATTTTGAGCAGATCTGAAATAAGGATTAAGCTCCTCATTCCCACAAGCTCAAAGAGGTTTTGGCACATTGGGTATTCCCTGGATCCCAGCCCTTCTCACCGAGCGCTGGGGAGTCACTAAAGGGTTAAATGAGTTTATAATTCCCAGAACAAGTCAATACATTCATTCAAACAGTTACAGAAAGGTCACAGGCTGGGATGCCTGAAACCTGCTTAAGCAACAATTTTTTTGCTCCTCAGGTAAGGCGAAAGGCAGGGAACATTTCCTGGAGCAGAAATCCCAGAGACCAGGCTGGAGATCCTGCCAAAGCTCCAGCACAGGGGGGAGAAGCTGCTCTGGGATTTTTTGGGATCTGGGAAGCCTCCTCCCAAGTCAGGGGCTCGGGAAGTTTGTTGGAAATGAGAGGTGGGTTGAGAAAATGGAGTAGAAGTGTCTTTAATTCAGTGTTGGGGACAAAGTGTGACAGAGGAGTTGGGGCCAGCAGGAGGGACACCCCCAAATGCCACTGCAGGCCCTGTCCTGGGGGTGTGGGACATTCTGGGACCCTTCTGGAGCCATCCCTGGGGGTGTTGGACATTCTGGGACAATTCTGGAGCCATCCCTGGGGATTTGGGACATTCTGGAGCCATCCCTGGGGGTGTTGGACATTCTGGGACCAACCTGGAGCCATCTCTGGGTGTGTGGGACATTCTGGGACCATTCTGGAGCCATTCCTGGGGGTGTGGGACATTCTGGGATCCTTCTGGAGCCATCCCTGGGGGTGTGGGACATTCTGGGACCATTCTGGAGCCATCCCTGGGGGTGTGGGACATTCTGGGACCATCCCTGGAGCCATCCCTGGGGGTGTTGGACATTCTGGAGCCATCCCTGGGGGTTTTGGACATTCTGGAGCCATCCCTGGGGGTGTGGGACATTCTGGGACAATTCTGGAGCCATCCCTGGGGGTGTTGGACATTCTGGGACCATTCCTGGGGGTTTTGGACATTCTGGGACCAACCTGGACCCATCCCTGGGTGTGTGGGACATTCTGGGACCATTCTGGAGCCATCCCTGGGGATTTGGGACATTCTGGAGCCATCCCTGGGGGTTTTGGACATTCTGGGACCAACCTGGAGCCATCCCTGGGGATGTGGGACATTCTGGGACCTTTCTGGAGCCATCCCTGGGTGTGTGGGACATTCTGGGATCCTTCTGGAGCCATCTCTGGGGGTGTGGGACATTCTGGGACCCTTCTGGAGCCATCTCTGGGGGTTTTGGACATTCTGGGACCATTCCTGGGGGTGTTGGACATTCCTGGAGCCATCCCTGGGGGTGTTGGACATTCTGGGACCATTCTGGAGCCATCCCTGGGGGTGTTGGACATTCTGGGACAATTCTGGAGCCATCCCTGGGGGTGTTGGACATTCTGGGACCATTCTGGAGCCATCCCTGGGTGTGTGGGACATTCTGGAGCCATCCCTGGGGGTTTTGGACATTCTGGGACCATCCCTGGGGGTGTTGGACATTCTGGAGCCATCCCTGGGGGTGTTGGACATTCTGGGACCATTCTGGAGCCATCCCTGGGGATTTGGGACATTCTGGAGCCATCCCTGGGGGTTTTGGACATTCTGGGACCATTCCTGGAGCCATCCCTGGGGGTGTTGGACATTCTGGGACAATTCTGGAGCTGGATCCAGGCCAGGGAGGAAGAAGAGGGATGGAGAGCCTGGAGCAGCTGGGCACTGGGTGATGGAGGAGGCAAAAGTGATGGTCTGAGCATCTCCAGCTGGGATGGTCTTCAGAGATCCTAAAAAGGCGTCAGCTCGACCCTAAACATTACAGAATTAGGCTCTCAGTGCCTGAGCTTACAGCATTTTGTGTGAAAATCACTTTTTCTGGTGAATAACCTCCATGGGCTGGTTTAGCTTAAAAAAGATGTTTGTACACAGCTTTTCTTTCACTCTCCCAGAGGGATGGACAAGCAATCAGCCTGCAGGGGTTTCAAAAGTGAAGGAGAGCAGCCGTGGGGAAGAAAAAGAAGGAAGAAAAATGAAGATTAAATTTAACAAATTAAAAGAAAGGAAAAGGAAAAAAGAGAAAGAAAAAGTAAAAGAGTAAAAGATAGAAGAAAAACGGAAAAGGAGTAAAAGAAAAAGAAGAAAAAGAGTAAAAGAAAAAAAAGAAAAAAGAGAAAAAGAAGAGAAAGAAAAAGAAAAAGAAAGTCACAAGAGGGAAGCGGTACATTTTTCTTTAGGTGAAGTCTCACTTTGCATTGATCACAGGCACAGAGGATCCCAGCTGCCATAACCAGAGAAGAAATATATTTAAGAGCCTTCAGAATAATCAAAAAATGATTAGGAAAAATCTGATGCCTCTGGGAGCTGAGTCAGGGCAAAACTCCACCTAAGGAGCTCCAAACGTCCTTCTGGAGGGAGTTCTTCAAGCTCTTCAAGAGGCAGATGCATCAAGGGTTTTTGGGGTTTGAAATTTAGGTTGGATGTCAGCAGAAAGTGTTTCACAGAAAGAGTGATAAAGTTCTGGAATGGCTGCCCGGGGAGGTGGTGCAGTCCCCATCCCTGGGTGTGTTTAACAAAGCCTGGATGTGGCACTGGGTGCCAGGGTTGAGCTGAGCTGTTGGGGCTGGGTTGGACTCGATGGTCTTGGAGGTCTCTTCCAACCTGGTCATTCTGGGAATTCTGGGAATTCTGTGAGTTCAATCACCTCACTGAGATGCCTCCATCTGGCCAATGTTTACTCTGTGACACCTTTAGGGGGTTTGCCCATGTCATGTCCTCACTTTTTCAGCAGGAAATGGAGGATTTGGAGCTGATGGGCACAGATGGGACAGCGGAGGATAAAGAGAAAGAGAGACAGGGTTGTTACTCAAACACAGCGAGCTCTGGAGGTATCTGGCTGGGCTCTGCCATCTTTTGGGGCTACAAAGGGTGTCAGGACCAGCAGCCCTGTTGGGGCTTGCTGCAAATATTGCCTGGATTGCACCCAGACTGCCCTGCCTTGCTGCAAGGTGAATTTCAGACTGACCAAAGCCGTGTCCTCCCTCAGCCACGGGCAGAGTGTCACCCACAGATGCATAAATCACATCTGGAGGTCAGCCCCAGGTGAGCTGCAGCCACAGGGAAGAGAAGGCGAATCACGGCTGGAATCAACCCTGCTCTGGGCAGGGACAGCAAAAACCCAGGAGAAACCACACATGGCTCTGGGGACACTCAACAAATGTCACTGCTCTGGTGGCATCAGAGCAATTGGGCCACCAGGGTTACTTGTGGCACCGAAGGCCACAGATAAATGGCACCCGTGGGCCAGGAGAGGCGGCAGCAGGACACGTGGCACGTTTTCCATTTGGGAAAAGGGAGGAAGGAGGGTTTGCCTGTGCTGGAGGCAAGCAGAAAAGAAAAAGAAGAAGAAAAAGAAGAAAAAGAAGAAAAAGAAGAAAAAGAAGAAAAAGAAAAAGAAAAAGAAAAAGAAAAAGAAAAAGAAAAAGAAGAAGAAGAAGAAGAAGAAGAAGAAAAAGAAGAAGAAAAAGAAAAAGAAAAAGAAAAAAGGGAAAAGGAACAAGAGGAAGAAAAAGAAAAAGGAAAAGAAGAAGGAAAAGAAGAAGAAAAAAGTAAAAGAAAAAGAGTAAAAGATAGAAGAAAAAAGAAAAAGAAAAAGAAAAAGAAAAGGAAAAAGAAAAAGAAAAAGAAAAAGAAAAAGAAAAAGAAAAAGAAAAAGAAAAAGAAAAAGAAAAAGAAAAAGAAAAAGAAAAAGAAAAAAAAAGAAAAAGAAAAAGAAAAAGAAAAAGAAAAAGAAAAAAGGAACAAGAGGAAGAAAAAGAAGAAGAAGGAAAAGAAGAAGGAAAAGAAGAAGAAAAAAGTAAAAGAAAAAGAGCAAAAGATAGAAGAAAAAATAAAAAGAAAAAGAGAAAAGTGGAAAGGGAAAGGAAAAAGGAAAGAGAAAAAGAAAAATATAGAAAAAAGAGTAAAAGATAGGGAAAAAAGAGTAAAAGATAGGAAAAAAGGAGTAAAATATAGAAGAAAAGGAGGAAAAGAAATAGAGTAAAATACGGCAGAAAAAGAAAAAAGAAAAATAGTAAAAGATATAAGAAAAAAAGAAAAAGGGTAAAACAAAAGAAAAAGAAAAAATAAAAGAAAAAGAAAAAGAAAAAGAAAAAGAAAAAGAAAAAGAAAAAGAAAAAGAAAAAGAAAAAGAAAAAGAAAAAGAAAAAAGAAAACAGAATCCCTGGAGGGAAGGGGTACATTTTTCTTTAGGTGAAGTCACACTTTGCATTGGTCACAGGCACAGCGAAGGATCCCAGCTGCCATAACCAGACCAGAAGCACTGAGCCACCTCCAGCCTCACAGCAGGCCTGGGTTCCTCACCTGCAAACCCACCCTCCACAGAGGATTTATGATCCTAAAAATGATTTTTATTTTTATTTTTTCGCTTGGTGCTGTCTTATGCTTGTGGCTGGGAAGTTGCCCAATGCTTCCCTGCATTACTGAAAACACCTGGCTCTATTTTGGGGAGGAAAATTCACTTTTTTTGCTGTTTGAGCAGCAGAGCCCCACAGGAAAGGAGGGCTCAGGATCTTGGGAGCCTCTCCAAAGCCTTTTAATTACCTTTGAAATAGGACAGGTCTCTCTCTTTGGGGAGCATCACGAGACCTGGGAGCAAAAAAAAAGCTGAGAGAGCTGGTCCCACCGACTCCCTGCTCCAAGCCAAACAGGTTTGGCCAGCCCTAATTAAGGTAATTAATATCCCCAAGCCTGTTATTAAGCAAGAAGCAGTACAAGGGAGTCTCCCCTTTACCTCGGGGTCCTGCTGAGCACCTCAGCCCAACAAGCAGCTCATTGTCAGCCCCAGGGCTGGGTCCTGCTGCTCAGGGGACCCCAGGAAGCCACCGGAGGAGCCCCCAACCCTTTTTAGCACCATTGCAGGCCGTGTTCTAGTTGTGCTTTGGGCACAAATGTGCAAACCCAGGGCACTGGGAATATTCCTGTGTCTGCTCTGGGGTGCCCTGACCCCCAGGGCAGCACTGCCTCTGACCCTCATCCATGGAGAAAGTTTCCCAGACTTCAAGATAGACTGGAATTCACAAAAGTGTGAAATAGATTATAGAGAGCAGTGTAGGTGTGTCACTGGGTGAGGAATTGAGGTTTTGGGATTTTTAGTGTGTTGTGGATGGCAGCAAGATGGAGGGCACAGGGTGTCATCCTGGGTTTCTCCTTCATGCTGCTTCTTCCTCCTCCTCCATGGGTTTGGGTGGCATTTTGTGATTGGGCAGAAAAGTGCCCATTGCAGCTCTGTGGGATCAGTGATTGGGTTAAAAGGGAAAATAATCCAGGTGTCAGCTCTTAATGGGATAGTTTAGTCTGAAAAGGCCTTGGAACAAGAGATTGTTGGCCATTTTGTGCCTTCTAAAGAAAATCTGCTGAACTCCCAGCAGTGAGACTGAGATAAGAAATAATAAACACCTGAGAGTGAACATGAAATAACATCTCAAGTGCCTTCAATCCAGACCCAGACAAACCCACACCTGGAACCACCACACACAATGATGCCTGGTGGGGTTTTGGGGCAGTGGGAGGTGCTGGAAAGGTGGCCCAGGTTATTCCCTGCTCCCCATGAAATGGGATGGGTGAGGTGGGACCATCCCTAGGGCAGGATCAGGTCTGCACACCACCCCCAGAGAGCTGGAGTCTGAGTTTGGACCTGAATTTGGGCCTTCATGGACAAGAAGCAGCACTGGAAAGGGAGCTCATTTCAAAGACCCTGGTGAGCCTTCAAAATAATAATATAAATTGAGAGAGACAATTAAGAAGTACCATTTAAATAAGAAGCAGCTTTTTCATTGTGAGGGATGGTCAAACAGGGCTGCCCAGAGAGGCTGTGGAGCCTCCATTCTTGGAGAAAGACAAAATCCAATGGGAAATGGTCCTGGACAAGCTGTTCTAGGTTGCCCTGCTTGAGCAGAGTGATCTCCAGAGATCCCTGCCAGCCTCAATTCTTCCATGATTCTGTGAAATTAAATATACATTAAATAATGATATGCAGCAAATTCATAAGTTCACAGGATCCCAGAATGGTTGTAAGGGATGCCAAAACTCATCCAATTCCCAACCTGTCATGGCAGGGACACCTCCCACTATCCCAGGCTGCTCCAGCCTGGCCTTGGACACTGCCAGGGATGCAGGGGCAGCCACAGCTGCTCTGGGAATCCCATCCCAGCCAGGAATTCCCAATTCCCAATCTCCCACCCATCCCTGCCCTCTGGCACTGGGAGCCATTCCCTGTGTCCTGTCCCTCCATCCCTGTCCCCAGTCCCTCTCCAGCTCTCCTGGAGCCCCTCCAGGCCCTGCCAGGGGCTCTGAGCTCTCCCTGGAGCTTCTCCTCTCCAGGGGAACATTCCCAGCTCTCCCTGCTTTTCCTCACAGGAGAGATGCTCCAGCCCTTGGAGCACTTTCATAGCTGTGAATATACATAAATATACAATAAATTTGTGTATATATATAAATATACAACAAATTTGTATGTATATATCAATATACAATAAATTTGTGTATATATATAAAATTTCTGTATATATATAAATATACAATAAATTTGTGTATATGTATATATATATAAAATAAATTATATATATATATATAAAATATGGCTGTGAATATACATAAATATACAAAAAATTTGTGTGTATATTTAAATCTACAATAAATTTATATTTATATATATAAATATATATAAATTTGTGTATATACATAAATATAAAATAAATTTGTGTATACATATAAATATACCATTTATATATATTTTTATATTATATAAAAATATATATAAAATTGTGTATATACATAAATATATACACAAATTTATATACACAAAGAAAATTGTGTGTATATATAAATATAGAATAAATTTGTATATCTATATATATAAAAAATAAATTTATGTATATACATAAAAATACAATAAATTTGAGTGTATATATATATATATATATATATATATATATATATATATATATATATATATATATACAATAAATCTGTGTATCTGCATGTGTGATGTACACCATGGTGGATCACAGTGTATTCCAGTTTTCTCTCATGATGGGGCTCATCCCTCCAGCTTCTCCAGGAAAACACCACCAGGCATCCAAGGAAACAATCCCTGGTGCACAGCAGATGCAGGAGAGATGCTCTGCCACCAACCTCCCCTTTTGCTTGTACAAAAATAAAAAGGACCTGATCTTTTTTTTAACCTCATTCCTGTCTGTTCAAGTCCTTTTTTTCCCCCCCTCAGCGCTCCCAGGTAGGAAAATTCCTCCCAGAGGAAAGCACTGTTGCAATCTATTTTGTTTCTCAGTCAAGTACAAGAGTTTGGTATTTTTCCACTGGAAATTCTTCTCTGATGCCTCCTTTCAGACATGCCCAGGAGGGAAATTTTGCTTTTGCACTGCTGGTCTGTGAGAGCCCAAGGAGTGAGGCTGCCCTGCAGGAATGTGGGGTTGGATGCTGTGGGAGAGGGAGCTCCAAGGAGATGAGCAGCACACCCAGGGAATGGCTGCTGCATCCCAGAAAGGCTCAAAGAGGGAAGGAAAGAACATGAGGGCTCAGAAAAGCAGCAGCAGCAATGTGATTTTGGATGGTTTCCCATAGGGGGATGGAATATCCCAAAGTGTGCTGGGATACCTGCAGACAAAAGCTGGGTCTGTTCAGCCAAAAAAACACTTTCAGTCCAAAAATGCCACAATTGAGGGATATTTCCTATAGCAGCTGATATTCTGAGCTTGAGAAATTCTATCCAAATAATTCCACTTCCCTGGAAGTGTCTAAGGCCAGGCTGGATGGGGCTTGGACCACCCTGGTCTGGAGGAAGGTGTCCCTGCCCATGGCAGGGCTGGCATGAGATGGTCTTTAAAGTCTTTTCCAACCAAAACTGGGATTTTGTGATATTCTTCAGGGTCTGGGTTCCATTTTCATGAAGTTTCATATCTCCATGGGGTTTGTCAAGCCTTGCTACCCTCAGGGACTTCCTCAAGTCACAGATTATAACCACTGAAAGGGGAAGCCACTGAAATGGAGAGCTAAAAACTCTGACCAGCACCATCCCAGCCATAGCAATGGCTCTGTGCTTGGAGGGTGACCCATGGGAATGGGATCTGGCAGCATTTGGCCTTTAATTAGTTTCTCCTGGTCATGTGCAAACAGGAGTTTTCCAACCTGGAGGAAGACAAAATCCTCACTAAATTTCACTGCAAACTGGGATGGGAGATCTTGCCCCAGAAAAATACCAAAAGCAAAGTTTGAAAACCAAATTCTGGGGGTCGGAAGTGTCAGAACAAATCCCATCAGAGCTGGACAGAGCCCAGGGCAAGCTCCAGCCCTCTGCTCTCCACCACCCTCTGTGCCAGGACCTCCCTCACCCTGGCCAGGCACCAATCTCCCCTGCACCACCTTCATACCCTTCAGAGATGGAGAAGAACTTGAATTACTTCAAACAAAACCCTCAAAGCTTTATAGGAACAGGCAAAACACCGATTTACCTGTGGAAAAGATAATAAAGGAATATTTTTGTTAAAAAATCAGGCTTTGTCTGAGGTGTGGGCTTGCCCTGGGGAGCAAAGAACAAGATCCCAGAAGGTTTCAGGAGCAAACTGGGCATTGATGCAGATGGAGATTCAGAAGGGTGACCCCTCTGGTGCCCCCCAGTGCCTGGCATTTCAGGGGTGGGGGATTTTGGAGATGAGTTCTTTCTTCATTTGGAGATATGGGGGGATTTTGGAGACAAGTTCTTTCTTCATTTGAAAATATGGGGGGGATTTTGGAGATGAGTTCTTTCTTCATGTGGAGATATCTGCTGTAAATTGTTTTGCTGCTCAGGTTTGTGGGCTCAGAGCCTGATCCAGTGAGCAATAACTCTGCACTGACTTCAGGAAGTTTTGGATCAGGCATGGAATGAGCTCAAAACCAACATCTTGGTGCTTCCTAAGGAGAAATTCCCTCTCTCCACATTTCTGAGGCCAAGCAAACACTTTAACACAGTGGCTGCTTTCAGGGCTGGGCTCAGGTACACGGCCTCAAGTGCATTTGCCACAGCCAAGGAGGAAGCTCTCCACATGAGTGGGGGCTTTTCTGGCTGCTGGAGGAGAAATCTCTTCAGCAGAAAGTGTCTGGCTGGACAAACATCCTTCCTCAACATCATCCAGCCCTGATAAGGTCCCAGCACCAGCCAGGGCAGAATCTCTGCAGAAATGTTCTCTGATAATTCTTTTCCCTCTTGGGCAGGTGCCAGTTGCTCAAGCTGGGTAATAATTTGCTTTGTGAGTGAGAACACCCAGATCTCTCGTGCTTGGCCTGTGTCCTGCCTGGAAAATGCAGAAGAGTGATCCAGGACCCACACTGGTGTCAGTGTTAAGATGGTTGTAACTAACACAACACCCTGTGTTTGAGGAGGATTCTGTCTTTTATTTTAGCAGCATGCTGTGGTGTTTGTGAGGGTCCCCAGGACAAGGCGAGGGATGAGGAATCTGACTCCATGTTCTCAGAAAACTGATATATTATTATATTATATTATATTATATTATATTATATTATATTATATTATATTATATTATATTATATTATATTATTATATTATATTATATTATATTATATTATATTATATTATATTATATTATATTATATTATATTATATTATATTATATTATATTATATTATATTATAATGCTATACTAAAGAAAGAAAAGGATACATCAGAAGGTTTAACAAGAATGAATAATAAAAACTCATGACTGACTCCTCAGTCTGACACAGCTGATGGTGATTGGTTATTCAGTTCAAACAATTCACATGGAACCAAACAAACATGCACCTGTTGGTAAACAATATCCACACCACATTCCAAAGCAGCAAAACACAGGAGAAGTGAATTAGATAATTTTTATTTACATTTTTCTGTGAGGCTTCTCAGCTTCCCAGGAGAAGAAATCCTGGCAAAGGGATTTTTCAGAAAATATCACGGTGACACCATGCTGTCTTTTATCACCTCTCACAAAGTTTTTATCTATTCATTGGCCACAACAACATAATGTTCATGATGTTCATTGGTAGTCCCCACCACTGTTTTCCACCACAATCAGACTGCAGTTCCCTCGTTTATCTCTTCTTCTCCTCTGTTTCCACATCAATGGTAGAGCTCCTTTCAGGGGTAAAGGTGACTTTTACCATCTTCTCCTCTTCAGCTGGCTCTTCCTGACTCACAGACCAGCTGTGAGCCCCTTTCCCACACCAGCTGTTGGACAGAGCCCTGCTCCCATGGGAATGTCCACGTTGGCTCATCCATCCTCTCCTGGAGGGCTGGGATGGAGGCTTCCAGCACCCCCAGCATGCTGACACACAACTGGTGTGCAAAGCCAGGAAATCAGTGCTGGAAAAGTCTCTGGGAAAAGCTGGGTTCTATCATAAATTCCTGGCTGGGGGAAAAGGGGAGGCAGCAGTGCCAGCAGCCGGGGATCCCAATCCCGCCGGAGCGCGGAGCCAACAATCTGTCCAGGGAGAGGGAGGGGAAATGAACCAGCAGCAGATCTATATTTCTTAAAGGGATTAATTAAATCCAACCAATTCACATCGCTCCACACAGTCAGCAGCTCGTCAGGAAGCCAAACAAAGGGAGGGAGGGAGGGAGGGAAAGGAGGAGCAGGACAGGCCAGCTCCGCTCCCTGTGATGAACCGGAGCAAATCCTGCAGGAGGCTGCCAGCCTGCCCTCCGTGCCCTCCCAAGGGATGCCCGGCTCTGGGGAAGCACATCCAGCTGCCTGCAGGGAGACACAAGTGGCTAATTAGAGTCCTGAGCATGAAGGGCACTCAGCAGCCTCTGCCCAGGCCCCAGGATGAGCTGCCAAAGGGAAAACGCGCCAGGCACAAGCTGGGAGCTTCAGTCACACCAATTTTTCCCAATTTTTTTCCTCTTCCTGGCAGTGTGATAATTTTTTAGTAATTGTCTGTGACAGTGTTCACGGGGGTTTTCGGATTGGGGAAGACACGAGGATCTGACTCCATGTTTCAGAAGGCTGATTTATTATTTTATTATATATATTACATTTAAACTATACTAAAAGAATAGAAGAAAGGTTTCATCAGAAGGCTGGCTAAGAATAGAATAGGAAGGAATGATAACAAAGGTTTGTGGCTCAGCTCTCTGTCCGAGCCAGCTGACTGTGATTGGCCGTTAATTAAAAACATCCAACATGGGCCAATCACAGATGCACCTGTTGCATTCCACAGCAGCAGATAATCAATGTTTACATTTTGTTCCTGAGGCCTCTCAGCTTCTCAGGAGGAAAAGTCCTAAGGAAAGGATTTCTTATAAAAGAAGTCTGTGACAATTATCAGCTTGTGTTGTTTGACCATCTCAGCAGCATGGGCTGGAAACCCAAATATCCATCAGCTGTTGAGCAGTGGAGCTCCAAGAGGGATGAGAAGGTTGGGATCCATGAGGATTCCAAACATGCCTAATCATTTTTGCCACCTAGACTTTGGGCAGAGCCCCTTTTCTCTGAGAATTCTGAATCTGTAACTTTCCAAGATGTGTTGTGCTTCTCCATGAGCTAAAAGCTGCTGGTTCCTCAAGAGGAAAGTCATGAGTTGTCCAAAATTTCAGGAGCCTAAAAGTTGGAACAGCAGAAGGAAAAACATCAGGAACCCCAAGAATCACACAGAGGTTGGTAATGCTGAAACCAAATTCCCAAGGGGAAAAAAAAGTAAAAATCTGGAAAAACACTGAAAATAATTAGTAGGGAGAAAACCGTACTGAGGTTTTCTTTAAACCAGGGGTATTTATTTTGCAGTTCAGAATAGCTGAGGAGCTTTGGCCCTGCTCCTGGCATTTTTAGTGAGTGGTAAACTGGGGCTCAGAGTGATCAAATCATGTTTCTGAGCACAGCCATGGGTTTTTCCCTCCCTCTTTTCTCCCTCTGTCTGCTCTCATTTGGACTTGCCTTGGGAGAAGTCACTAAATTCAGCTTTGGTGATGCCCCTAAAACCAGCATCTATTTTTCAACTGCAGAATTGAATTCAAATGAAGTAATTTACCAGCAATGATTACAACAACCTGAATTTCTCACCCTTGGCTTGACCATATAGCAGAGAGGGCAACCAAATTTTCCACAGGTGAAATTTCACTCATTCCTCTCTCACACTTTAAAATTTCTTTGGAAGAAGCTCCTATCCCCATTTTACTTTTTGTCCTCAATTGTCCCCCTGAAGTCTCCAGCAGAGGTTACAAATGAATCATTTCTGCCATGGGCTAAACCAAACCTTTACTTGCAGAAATCCAGAAGTGAAAAAGGCTTTTTTCAATATTTTTTGTACTGTTTTGCTAGTTTGTTCCACTTGGGCTCACCAGGATAAAATTATCACCCAATTTACATCACCAAAAATGCTATGCAGAGCAGCTGAGAGTGAGTTGGTCAATTTTTGCAGCATTTTTTATTTCATAAATGAATTAAACTGTCTCAGGCACATCCCATTTCCCACCAACCTTATCAGGAAACATTATTTTGTCCCAAAATTTCTGATTAAAAGCAAAGGAGAAATATTGCAAGAGCAGTTTTTAATCTAGTCTAATGAGAAATTAAGGAATTGCACCATCTAATCCCTCCCTTCCTTGAGGATTTTGTGATAAGGGTAAGGCAGAGGGAAGGAGAAGGTGGAATTGGACTTCTGACCTCATGAAGGGCTGATCCTCACACAGAGCTGCTCCTTGTCCTTTTCTTGGTGGCCTGCATCTCACCTTGCTGAGGAATGGGAAAAATCTGATTATTGCAATAATTTCTCACCCTGTTCAAGCTGGAAGGAATCTATTGGACCCCACAGGGCCCTGGAATGGATGGGAATATAAAATTAAAATTTTGTCCTTGTGCAGGATCTTCCCAAGGCACTGGAGAAGGGGACACAGGAGCAGGAGCCTGGGTGGCCCTGCCAGTGCCAAAACTGCTTTTCCAGAAGCCCTTAAACAATACTTAGGGCTGGATCTGCTGGCACATTTTTTATTTATTTTAATGCAAAACATTTCTTTCTTGGCACTCAGGAGGCATTGAATCCATTACTTAATCTGTGACTTAATTCTGCAGATCTGCACCAGAAAATCATCCAAGTGTATTGGCCAAAAGGGGTGGGGAAGCAAAATAAAAGAGAGGGGGGGGAAAAATCAACAACTGGTTTAAAGTCTGAATAAGCGTGCCAAGTGACAGCTGCAGGAGTGAGGTTGAAACCCTGAGAGGGAGATGAAGGGAAATAGGGCCAGGCCACAGAACTGGTGCGATGTTTCCCGCCCCACGTGGAATGGGAGAAGGAAATCGGGACAGAAGTTCTAGTGAGGAATTGGAGCTTGGTCCCACCTCTTCTAATTGCAGCTGAGGGGGGATTCATCCCACCTGATGGCAGGGATGGAAGCCAGCAGAGAAATTTAGGCCCCCAAATGGAGGTGTTCATGCAAAATGTCTTCTTTGGCATGTGGTGTTTGTGCTCCTAGAGGAAAGAGTGAAGATCCAGGCACTCAAACATCAAGTAATTCAATCTGAAAGATGTTTTTCCACAAGGACCTGAGCTTCTGAGGAAAAACATGTTGAAAAACTTTTCTCCATTGATACCTTGGGGTTTAGCTTTCTATTTTTTTCCTTTTTTCTTCTTTTTGATTTTGGGGTGCTTTGGTGTGTGGGTCTGGGCTTCATATCAGGGGATGGTGAGATCTCTGCACAGAGCAGGGAGACAAAACAATGTCACGGACATCTTTTATGGAAAATCCTTTCCTTAGGATTTTTATCTCCTGAGAAGCTGGGAAGCCTCAGGAACAAAATGTAAACATTGATTATCTGCTGCTGTGGAATGCAACAGGTGCATCTGGGATTGGTCTCATGTGGTTGTTTCTAATTAATGGCCAATCACAGTCAGCTGGCTTGGACAGAGAGCCCCGAGCCACAAACCTTTGTTATCATTCTTTCTTTTTCTATTCTTAGCCAGCCTTCTGATGAAATCCTTTCTTCTATTCTTTAGTATAGTTTATATATAATATATATCATAAAATAATAAATCAGCCTTCTGAAACATGGAGTCAGATCCTCATCTCTTCCCTCATCCTCGGAACCCTGTGAACACCGTCACAAAACAATTCCTGCTCCAGCTGGGCACCAAGGACAAATGATCCAAATCTCAGCCCCAGAGCACAAACCCCGTGGGCTGCAGAGAGAAAAACAAGCAGGGTGGGACTGCCTGGGCTAAAGCTGGGATGGGACAATGAACTGCAAGGTGCAAATGGAGCAGAACTTAAAAAAATGTGAGATCTTGTGACCAAGCCCTCTTTTGCTTCCATTTTGGAGCCATCTGGGCAGAACCAAAGCCATGGCTCTGATGCCCTTCAAAAAATATCCTTTTATTCCCCTTAGCTCTGTCTAGCCTCTGTTCCAGCTGTTTAAGGCATCACCACCTCCAGATTTCCTTCCTGATCCTCACCTGGGGTTCAGCAGCCTGCACAGAGGCAGACTGAAGCATCACCAGATTTGGGATTATCCATCTGCTTGGATTGGCTCCATGTGACAGGAACACAAACACGCTGAAAATGCCAGGAATTGCCCCATTTTGCTTCAGGGATGGCCATAATTAGATCAGGTTGGGGAGAAGCCACAGCAGAGCAAAGCATCAGTGGCATTTCAGAGCCAGCTTTGTCACTCAAGAGGAAAATGATCTGGGGGAAGGTGGCAGCTTGCCACAGAAATGTTCCCAATCCTCACGTGGCATTCAGAGCTCAGTGCCTGGGACGTGTCCTGACACGGAACTCGATGTCTGACACGCTCCACAGCATTGCTGGGGAGATGGAGAGGCCTGGAGTGGACAGGAGTCTGTTCAAACCTGGGGAATTGCACTGGAGAGACCAAATGTTGCAAGAGAAAAAGGCCCAGCCCAGAATTCCCAGAATGACCAGGTTGGAAGAGACCTCCAAGATCATCGAGTCCAACCAAGCCCCAACAGCTCAAGTCAACCCTGGCACCCAGTGCCACATCCAGGCTTTGTTAAACACACCCAGGGATGGGGACTGCACCACCTCCCCGGGCAGCCATTCCAGAACTTTATCACTCTTTCTGTGAAAAACTTTTTCCTGATATCCAACCCAATGGATTCAAGCCTGAGAATTGCACTAAAGGAAGTTTATGTCAGGATCTCACTGGCCAGAGCCACACCAAGCAGACCCAGCAGTCCCACAGGAACCAAAATGAGCCCCAACACAAATCACAATGAGACTCCAACATCAGCTTGCAAGGAACTTTTGGGATTTGGGCACCTGAAGAGGAACATGTCAGAATTTAACCCTTCCTCACAAAATCAGCAGTGTTCCCAGATAACCTGCTCTCAGTGTCCAAATTTCCTCAGGGAGCCCTAAGTCATCTTTTTTCATGGGGAGAAGGCAGGGATGGCCCCAACTGGCTTTGCAGGGGACACAAACTGTCCCATTGTCCTTGCAGCCCTGATGACCACCACAGAAGTGCCCAGGGGCTGTGCTGGGTCCACCCCAGGAGTGTCAGGACACAGAGGGACCGTGGTGCTGACAAATCCCATCAGCAGGGTGGTTTTGGAGAGAGATTTTCCAAATCTGTCATAGCTGAGACAGAGACAACACAAAGCAACGCACTCCATTTTCAGAAGGCTTCACACTGTTTTTATTACAGCATGAATGCTTTTATACATTCTTATAAAGCTCATAAGTTTGCAGTTTACTCATAGGTAAAGACAGACAAACAAATGCTCACTGGAACAGGCAGTTGGAGTTGTATTTATCCTCCTTTCTTTCTTGGTTTCTATGTCAACCGCGTTGGTAGGAAATTCTTTCAGGGGTGAATGTGGATCCTCTGATCAAACTTCTCTCTGGTCGACAGGATCTTCCGCACAGATCCTATCAAAATACCAATTCAAGGAGTGGGAAAGGCTGGGCAGAGCATGTGGAGTGAGGCTGAAGCAGAGTCTGGAGCCAGGAAAATCTGCAGGATCCAAAAGGAAAGGAGGAGAAAGTGCCCTCCCTGCTCAGTCCATGCCCAGGGGGCATCAGGGTTAACCTGGCCTGGAAAACACCCATGGATGGTCCATAAGGCCTGGACACAGGGCATGAGGCTTCTATTCTAGACTGCCACATCCAAGCTGCCTCTGGCATCCTCAGTTCCCCCTCCTGGCACTGTTGGGAGCAGCTGGAGGAGTTTTCTCACCTATCTGTCCTCACCTGCACAGCTCCGGCTAAACGCTGCTCGGGAGGATGCGATAAGGTGATGTCAGGGCTGCTTGCCAGCCTGCCCAGCAGCCAGGAGCTGGTTCGACAGCCAGGAATAACAGGGAAAGAGCAGAAATGTGCCTGGCTGGCTGCCCTGGGAGCAGGGGAGGCACTGGGGATGGCCAGGGGATTTATCTGAAATAAAGATGTTACAGATGGGAAGGGAAGGAGGAGCAGGGGTGGTCCACAGATCCTTATGCCCCACAGCATCATTCTCCAAACCCCAATTCCCTGCTCCAGGGGCTGTTTGAGTGGTTAAAACTCCCATAACTTGCTTGTCCCTCCTGGTGACCAGGGTGGTGGGTGAGAGGGGAGGTTTTGGGGGCTTTGCACATCACTGGAGTGGGGCTCAGTCCCCAGGCACTTAATGGCATCTCCTCAGAGAGTGGCATTTGCAGGGATGTTGTAGCTGAGACAGATCAGCACCATCATTATTTATTTATTCATTTATTTTATTTTAAAAAAATTAATAATGGTAAAATATTGCTACCAGTAACTGCACTAAGTTTTACTGAAGGCGGCAGTGGAAGGGGTGGAAGAGGAACATTCTCTATTGTTATTAATTTATTTATAAAATAATAAATAAAACATAAAATAAAAATTATTATTATTATTATTATTATTATTATTATTATTAATAATAATAATAATAATAATAATAATAATAATAATAATAATAATAATAATAATAGTAGCTACCAGCAAGTGCTCTAAGTTTTACTGAAGGTGGCAGTGGAAGGGGTGGAAGAGGAACATTCTCAAGACAAAACCAGTGAGTTTTATCCCCTGATCTGCCTCACAGGGACATCTCAAAGCCTTCGAGGTGAATTTCACAGTGAATTTTCAATTTCTCTGTGCTCTGCTCTGTATTTTTGGCTGCAGCTGGGACTCAGGGGCTGAGATTGCAACCTGGATGTCCAAAATCCAGGAAAAGCACCTCCAGAGGAAATTCCCAGGTGAGAAGTGACACAGGCATGAAGGCGGTGGCTGCTGTTGGATGGAGACCATCCCTTTAATATTCACTTTATTCTCCTCAATAATTAATATTGTTCATTATTATCACCACCAGCCACCACGCCTCACCCCCGTGCTGGCATCCATGTGCTCTGAAAGTAAATTTGCTTTGCAGAGAGGCTGAACAACGCGCACTTGAAGAGGAAGGGAATAGACCCAACTCGTTTACACAAACAAGCAGGAGAACAGGCTTGTCACATTCCAGGCGTGTTTCCCCTGGCTGCTGGCCCCCTCCTGCTCCCATTAAGGGAAAAAAGGCTTTTTTCAAAAGAAATCCAGCATGGAAATCTCCCCATGCACAAGAATCCTGAGGGGGTCTATCAGGGTGGTGACCTGGCTCTATTTGAGCTTCCAAGGTGATTTTTTTCCATCTTTGCCTTGGTTTGAAACACGAAGGGAAGGGGTTGAATTTTCCCCTTGGGAGGGCTGTCATCATCTCAGCCCCTTCCCTGTAGGACATGGAATGGGCTGTCCTGTCCTGTCCAGGCTGGGGAACTTTTTGGTGTCCAAAATACAGAGGCTGTTCCCTCTTTTGGGGCACATTCAGATTCCAGTGAATCCCACCAGCACCTCATTGATGCTCCCAGGGGATGTCTGGGTCTGGCAGCCCCGAGGGGAGGCTGAGCCTTGGTTTGGAGGGCTGGGGAAGAGAAAATCCAGGGGGGAAATCAGATAAAGCACATTCCTGGGAGCACATTACTGGAATGACTCCGCACTGCAGCAGTGCCAATGCCCATACTTGACTGAGGGGCTGCAAAATCAATTTGATTTATGGAGCAGAGGCAGCCTGGGGAGGGAGGGTGTTTTCCCACCCCTCATGGAACAGGGACAATGTCTGTGCTGTGTGTGAAGTGCTCTGGCAGAGAAAATGGGAAGTGACAGCAGAGAGATAAGCGCTGAGCTCGGTGCGTGTCCATCACTCCTCAGGTCTTTATCAGGCACCTGGGAGAAGGGATCTGCTGGCTCTTTATCAGCCACCTGGGTACCCAAGTGAAGGGATCTGCTGGCTTTTATCAGGCACCTTCATTATTAGCCTACTCCTAGGAACAACCATTATTATCTCAAGGAACCACTGAACTATGGCCTGGAGCAGCCTTGAAATCGACACACTCTCCATCCTCCCATTAATCTCAAAATTCCAAGGGATCTGATGGCTCAGGGATTGCTCTTTATCAGCCTCCTGGGCTCCTGGGTGAAGGGATCTGATGGTTCAGGGCCTGCAGAGGTAGGAAGGACTCAATATTAATGAGGGGGAAACAGCTCAGCCTCAACCCACAGCACGGGGTTGTCCCTGTTTGTGGGAACCCAGAACATCCCAGGACAGCCCAGACCCCTGCCAGGGGGCTCAGAGACCCTGGCACAGAGCCCAAAACACCTGTGGGTTTGATTGTGACCCATGGAGCAAATTACCAACTTCATATGAGGATCTGCAAGCCACGACAGTTTAAGCAGAATAATAATAGTGAAGTTATCACAGGGTGGAAAAGTAGATTTTGGGGTTTTTGGTGTGGGGGTTCAGGAGGCAAGATGGAGGGATCTGGACATGTCCAGCCTTTCTCCTTCTTCTTCTTGGCCTCCATCTTCTGCTGTGATGATGGCACTTACAGATTGGTTTAAAGTAGAAGTTCACTGTCTGACATAGGTGATAGGTATTGGAAAGGAATAGTAAACATTGTACATGTAGTTTTTAATATGAAAAGATAACAGCACCCTGAGGGTGGCCAGAGTGTCTCTGTCTGTTCTGCTGGACAGACCTCAGCTGGACAGGAGATAATATTTTATAGATAAGACACAATAAACAACCTTGAGACCAAGAAATTAAGAGCTCTGACTCCTCCTTCAAGTGCTGGGCTGGGAAAAGAGACTTTGAACAATCTCGAGGTCGCAGTGACCCAGAAAGGCCCCGAGAGCTGTTCACCCCACAGCCACCAGTGATGATCGATTTTCACCCCCTCCATCATCCCCAGGTCTCCTCCACCCACCTCCCAACACCAAACTGGTTTTCTCTCTTTTTGCTGGAAACTTGGAAGAGAAAATTTCAGCATGTTGGAATTATGTTCAGCACATATCTCACAGTGGTTCGGGTTGGAAGGAACTTTAAAAACCATTAATTCCAACCCCTGCCATGGGCAGGGATACCTTCCATCATCCCAGGTTGCTCCAAACCCATCCAGCTTGGTCTTGGAAATTTCCAGGGATCCAGGGGCAGCCACAGCTTCTCTGGGCACCCTGTTCCAATCCTTCATCACCCTCATATTCAGGAATTCCTTCCTAATAACTAATTAAAGATCTCCTTTTTCATTTAACCATCATCCCTGTGGATTGGCTTGATTGGTCTTCTTTTGCAGAGGAAACTGAGGCACAAAAGAAACAGGATGACATTTTTTCTCTGGGAGAGTGACCAGGCTTGAAAATGGGCTGTAATGGCCTGTGGTGATTCTTCAGCTTCATTGGGAGAAATTTCTTTGCCTTCACACCTCAAGCTGGAGGAAGAATATAGAAGGGTCTGATGTGAAAAGCCCCATTGGGATCCAGCCCTGAGAGCTGAGATTTGGGGCTGTATTTTTGCTGAGATTTGGGGCTGCATTTTTGCTAAAATTTGGGACCATTTATTTTCTGAGATTTGGGACTGTTTGTTTGCTGAGATTTGGGGCTGTTTATTTGCTAAGATTTGGGGCTGTACTTTTCCTGATCCCAAGAGAAATTGGGGTAACACAAGGACTCAGAAACATCACAAACACAAGCTGCCAGCTCCTGTATGCTCTCTGCCTCAGTTTTTCCCCCTCCCATGGGATGAATTCTGTTTTGGTCCCCCCATCCCAGCAGAAATCCAAAGGGAATACTGAGATTTCACCCAAAACCAGGGCTGGCAGGGTGGCTCCAGCAGCCTGGGGGTTCCTCAGCAGTTCAGCCTCAATCTGCTCTGGGCTCAGCTCTCAGCACAGCCCAAGGTGCTGGGATTATCACCCCAAACCCATCCTTTGGGTTGGGCTCTCTGGCCCCAAATTCCAAGCCCCTGACCAGCACCTGGTGGGGTTTCCTGGCTTGCAGCTTGTTTGCACACATTTCTGAGTCAGGCCTCAGGTATTTGAGAATTTGGTCATTCCTGAGCTCAGTCACCTTCCCAGCACTGGGAGGGACTTGGGCAATCCCCAAAGGTTCCCACCAGCCCTGGCTGTGGTTTTCCCTGTCCCAGACATCCTGGAGTGATGGAGAAGCCTGCAAGGGATGACCCCAACATCTGCCTTGACACCAGAGGGAGATTTTTGGTGCTGTGGCCAAGACAGAGAAACCAGACCCACATCCTTTATGTCCAGCTTGGTAAAACAGCTGCAGCATCAACATCTCCTTTAGGGACAGTCTGATGCTTCTGGGGTGGAAGGCAGGAGGTCCTGGGGCTCCGGGGGTGGGTTTGGGATGGTGTGGGACAGGGACACAAGGTCCTGCACTGAACTCACTGCTCCACAATTACCCCTGTGGAGATAATTCAAGGCTACATCAATGCCCAGATGCAGCCAGCCAAGAGCAGGAGCTTGGAAATTTGGAATTGGACTTTTCCTGCAGCCCAGGCACCTCTGGGCTTCAAACAATCCCTCTGAGCTGCAGAATTCCATGGAATGGCACAATCAGGAGCTGGATATGGGCCTGAAATCCAGGAGGGGAGGGATCCAAAACTGAGCCTGATGGAATCCAAAACTGAGCCTGACTGTGGTGGTGTTCACAGGGGTCCCAGGACGAGGCAAGAGATGAGAATCTTGACTCCATTTTTCAGAAGGATGATTTATTATTTTATGATATATATATTATATTAAAAGAAAATGATAGATTAAAACTATACTAAAGAATAGAAGAAAAGATTTCATCAGAGGGAAGGGAAGGGGAAGGGGAATAAGAAGGGGAATAAGAAGGGGAATAAGAAGGGGAAGGGGAAGGGGAAGGGGAAGGGAGAAAGGAAAAAGGAAAGGAGAAAGAATGGAATAAAATCTTGTCACTGCTCACAATCTCTGGGTGAGCCTTAAGGTCCCTTCCAGTCCAAACCACTCTATTGTGGGGTAAACTGAGGCACCAGCTTGTGGAGAGCTCCATCCTGGAGGCTCCTGCTCACCTGCCACAGGAGGTGTTCCCTACAGACACCACTGAGGGAGCACAGCATGAGTGTCCCCTGGAATCACTGACAAAAAGCCCTTTGGTCCCTAAATCTACCCCATTATATCCAAACACTGATATTCCACATGGATGAGGGGTGGGGAAGGACGAACATGCAGACAGGGGACACCTTGCACCATCCCAGGTTTCTCCAAGCCCTGGCCTTGGGCACTCCCAGGGGCTCTGGAGTTCTCTGCTTTGCTCTGCGTGTCCAGAGCACCTGCAGTAGGTGGGGACACGCCAGGACAGCCCTGTGCCACCTCAGGATGAGAGATCTGAGGATCTCCCTCATCCCTGGGGGAAGCCCAGCAGGTCCATGCAGCCATAGAGCAGGAGGGCAGCCTGCAGTGAGCGCTGTGTGTCCGGCCAAGCATCCGTCTGTCCGTCCATCCCCTCCTAATCCCCAACCCCTGTGACCTGCTGCCTTTGTGCTGCCCAGGGAACACAGCCCTGCTGAGGCAGCATGGAAATGACCCCGAGCATGATCCCCCTGAGCCCTGATCCCCTTGATCCCCCTGAGGCCCCTGAGCCCTGCTCCACCTCCCAGGATGGGAAACATCCCCTGATCCCCCTGATCCACCTCCCCTGATCCCCCTGATTCCCCTGATCCCCCTGAGCCCCCTGAGCCCTGCTCCACTTCCCAGGATGGGCAATGATCCCTGAGGCCTGTTCCACCTCCCCTGATCCCTCTGATCCCCCAGTCCTCCTCCACCTCCCGGGATGGACAATGCCCCCTGATCCCACTGATCCCCCTGATCCCCCTGATCCCTGCTCCACTTCCCAGGATGAGAAATGTTCCCTGATCCCCCTGATCCCCCTCCCAGGACAGGCAATGTCTCCTGATCCCTCTGATACCTGCTCTACCTCACAGGATGGGCAATGTCCCCTGATCCCTCTGATCCCACTGCTCCTCCTGATTCCTTCTCCATCTTCCAGAACAGGCAATGTCCCCATATCCTCTGATCCCTCTGATCCCCCTCCCAGGGTGGGCAATGATCCCTGAGGCCTGCTCCACCTCCCAGGATGGGAAATGTTTCCTGATCCCCCTGATCCCCCACCCAGGACAGGCAATGTCTCCTGATCCCCCTGATCCACCTCCCAATAGGGGCAATGTCCCCTGATCCCTCTGATCCCCCTCCCAGGATGGGCAATGATCCCTGAGGCCTGCTCCACCTCCCCTGATCTCCCTGCTCCACCTCCCAGGATGGGAAACATCCCCTGATCCCCCTGATCCTTGATCCCCCTGATTCCTGCTCCACTTCCCAGGATGGGCAAGGTCCCCTGATCCCCCTGATCCCTCTAATTCCTGCTCCACCTCCCAGGATGGGAAACATCCCCTGATCCCCCTGATCCCTGCTCCACTTCCCAGGATGGGAAATGTTCCCTGGTACCCCTGATCCCCTCCCAGGATGGGCAATGTCCCTGATCCCTCTGATCCCTCTGATTCCTGCTCCACCTCCCAGGATGGGAAACATCCCCTGATCCCCCTGATCCCTGCTCCACTTCCCAGGATGGGAAATGTTCCCAGATACCCCTGATCCCCCTCCCAGGACAGGCAATGTCTCCTGATCCCCCTGATCCCCTCCCAGGATGGGCAATGATCCCTGAGGCCTGCTCCACCTCCCCTGATCCCCCTGATCCCTGCTCCACCTCCCAGGACAGACAATGTCCCCCCAGCAGCCAATGTCCCCAATCCCCCTGCCCAGGCAGGGTTGCAGAAGAAGAAAGATTTGTACAAAAATCACAGAAGAAGATTTGTACAAAAATCACAGAGAAAGGCTTTATAAAATCAAGCCTGCTCTGTTAAAATCAGTGGCTGGCCTTGTCACAGCTGACAGTTTTCAGGTTCACATGTGAAAGCAATCCTGGTGTGAGTAACTCATTAACATAGCATATTCCTGGGTAAAAAAATAACTTGCACCTGGCATAAACTGGTTTTTATACCATTAGATAGAAAAATGAAAAGTATCTCTCACAAACAACTGTCCCTGCACACAGACACAGAGAGTTTGAGTGACCAATAAATACAGAATAACAACTTATTAATAACCAATAAAGTAATTAACAAGAAAGCTCCTGACCAATTGGAGTCCCATACAAAATCTGTAAAACTGAACAAAAAGGAGTTTTTATGTGGATAAAGAAGGGGCTTTTTCCACCATGATTTTTTCCACCATGTGATTTATTCTCATGGGACAGGACAGCCCCCAGCACAGGACACTGAGCATCCAAGGAGTGTCTGAGTGCTGGAAAAAAGCTGTTCTGCCCCAAATCCTTCCCAATCTGTCCTAAATCCTGCGGGGCCGAGGTGGAAGGTGAGGATGGAGCAGATAAACCACGAGCAGGATTTTTGTTCCTTCATGTCTAAGGCCACTGCTCCATCTAGTGTTGGAAATGTCCCTCCAGCAGCCGGGAAGGGACAAATCCTGGAAAATAAAAATTTTTGGAGGAGCACTAAGTCCTGGTGACTTTATTCTGTCGCCCTGTTCTTCTGAGCCTTCTGATGTTTACATTCTTGTAATGAAGATTTATTTAATTTAATAATTATTATTAATTTAATTATTAATTTAATTTATTAAACCAATAAATTATTGGTTTACATTCTTTTCTGGAGGAGGAGAAATTTGATGGACATTGTCATTGTTGGTTTGACAACTTTCATCCTCCAATCCACTGTTACTTTTGGAAATCTATAAATATTGAAATCAGAAATTAAACTTCCCTTCTTTTACCTTGGAAGCTCCAGTATCTGCATAGTTTTATTTCATGTCCTAGAGCGACATTATTCTGTTTGGCTTCTTAGAGTTTTTTGTAGGTTTCTTTTTTGCTTTTGGGGTTGTTTTGGTTTTGGTTTTTTTTTTTTTTTTTTTGTTTTTTTTTTTTTTTTGTTGTTGTTGTTGGTTTTCTTTTGCCCTTTTTTTTGTTGTTTGTTGTTTTTGGGGTTTTTTGGGGATGTTTTTGGGGTTTTTTTGATTTTTGGTGGGATTTTGTTTGCTTGTTTGTTTGTTTGTTTTGTTGTTTTGTTTGCTGGTTGGTTTTTTGGTGGTTTTTTGTTTTGGTTTTTTTTTTTTATTATCAGGAGGATGTGTCTCTTTCCTCTTACACATCCCAAAAACTTTGCCAGGTGATCTCCAAAAATGCCATGGAAGGAGCTGGAGAGTCAAATCAAATCTGAGCACTCAAGTGTGGATGCTCACTTCATTCCCAGACCTCAAATGTGACACTTTGAGCCCAAAATGAAGCTTTGGGTTCAGGGGAAATCAGGAAAACCCTCTGGCAAAGGTGACACCAAAAATGCCATCAGCAGGGCTCAGAGTAGAGTTGCTCATTTTGGGAGGGCAGCTGTGCCTCTCTCCAAGGGGTTTGAGCAGCAAAGATGATTTGCAATCTCTCTGTAAACCTTGCACTTATCTCAGACCAGCCTGAGAATTGAGAATTTAGACATTCTCAATTTTTGGGGGTGAAACAGAAGAAATATTTTATCCTTTGTCAAAAATAGCCCAAAATGTCCATTTGTAACTCTCCAAGGGGTTTGAGCAGCAAAGATGATTTGCAGCCTCTCTGTAAACCTTGCACTTATCTCATATCAACCTGGGATCGAGATGTTCTCAATTTTTGGGGATGAAACAGAGGAAATTGGCTCCTTTTTCAAAAACAGCCCAAAAGGTCCATTTGTGACTCAGCTGTGTCTGCCATCCTTGGGTCACCATCCCTGTAAAATCCTGTGGGAAGGGAGGAAAGGAGACCTTTATCCAGCATTTCCAGGTTTTCTCATTTTCAGCCTTTTTTGGAGGGTTTTGATGCTGCTCCTGGGGAAGCAGGGTCAGGTCACACCATGGGGACAACTCAAACTGCAGAGCTGATGTAGGGAACCAAAAATGCCTTCCCCTGTCAGCAGAGTGAGATGGGCTCTGTGGGCAACTCTGGGTGCAGCTCTGGTTTGAAATCTCTAGAAAAATGTGGTGCTATTGAAGCATTTCTAAAAAATAATAAAAAAAAAATAAAACCCAGCCTCCTCCCCCCCAAATAATTATCTGAAACAGTCATGCTCCAAAAATAAAATGGATTTTTTTTTTCCCCTAGCTGGCAAGCAACACTGGTTGCTTCCAAATTGTTTTGATGAAATGTCTGTGATGTTTCTGATGAAATGTCTGAAATTTTCAAGTGCAATTTCACATTTTTAAGTGAAATTTTAAAAATGCTGGAGTGGGAGAGAAGTTTAAGTTGTTTAGGAAGCACCACACATGGATCTGGGTTGATGCCAGAGTAGAACCTGCAGGACCTTGACAGAACCTTCCACTACTGAAAGGAGGCTTAAAAAAAAGGACTGTGAATTTTTACATAGGCAGGCAGTGACAGTACAAGGGAGAAGGGGGAATAGATTTAAACTAAAAAAATGTGAGATTTAGATGAGATATCTGGGAGAAATCCTTTCCTGTGAGGGTGGGCAGGGTGTCCAGAGAAGGTGTGGCTGCCCCCAGATCCCTGGCAGTGCCCAAGGCCAGGCTGGATGGGGTTTGGAGCAAAATGGCATAGTGGAAGATGTCCCTGCCATGGCAGGGGTGGAATGGGATGATTTTTAATGTCTCTTCCAACCCAAACCATTCTGGGATTCTCCTTCATGTGAGAACCCAGGACATCCCTCTGTCTGTCCTGAGCAGCCCAGACCCCTGCCAGGGGGCTCAGGGACCCTGGCACAGAGACCAAAACACCTGTGGGTTTGATTGTGACCTGTGGAGCAAATTACCAATCTTGTATGAAGATCAGCAAGGCACAACAGTTTAGGTAGAATAACAGTGAAGTTATCATGGAGTGGAAAAGTAGATTTTGGGGTTTTTGGTATGGGGGTTCAGGAGGCAAGATGAAGGGATCTGGGCATGTCCAGCCTTTCTCCTTCTTCTTCTTGGCCTCCATCTTCGGCTGTGATGGTGGCACTCACAGATTGGTTTAGAGTAGAAGCTCACTGTCTGACATAGGTGACAGGGATTGGAAAGTAATTGTAAATATTGTACACTTTTTTTGGTATAAAGACATAACACTGCCCAGGGGCAGGCAGAGTGCCTGGGACTGTCCTGCTGGATGGACCTCGGCAGGGCAGGAGAAAGAATTTCATGGATAAGATACAATAAACAACCTTGAGACCGAGAAATGAAGAGCTCTGACTCCTTCTTCAAGCACAAGGCTGGGAAAAGAGACTTTCTAACACATCTTGGGGTCACTCTGATAAGCTCAAGATCCTGATGCCTTCAGAACCCCCAGGTGCCAGGACAGACCCAGGAGTGCAGCTCCTGCCTTTGGTGAGCCCCTGCAGCCACCACAGGAACAAACCCAGGGTCAGACAGGGCAGGAGCAGAGATCCCTCATGTCTGAGGGCTGTGGGGTGGCTCAGGTGGGAAGGGACCCTCAGGGGGTCCCCAGTGCAACCTCTGACCCCAAACACAGGGGATTGGGCCAGACCAAGAGGGGCAAAATCACCCAGGTGGGCCCTGCAGGCTCACTCTGCCCTTTGCTTTATTCCTGATGCCAGTGAGGGAATGAGGATGGAGGAATTGCTGTCACAGGGCAGGTGGTGACCAGCCATGGTGGGGAAGGCATTTTGGGATCCAGGGGTTTGATCATCACTTCTCACTCTAGAAATCCCAGAATTCCCAGAATGACCAGGCTGGAAGAGACCTTCAAGGTCACCGAGTCCAACCCAGCCCCAACAGCTCAACTCAACCCTGGCACCCAGTGCCACATCCAGGGATGGGGACTCCACCACCTCCCTGGGCAGCCATCCCAGAACTTTATCACTCTTTCTGTGAAAACTTTTTTCCTGATATCCAGCCTGTGGTGGTTCCAGTTGTGGATTTCTCTGGGTCTGGACTGAGACAGTAGTTGAGACAGTAGTTCATGTTCACACTCAGGTGTTTATTATTTCCTATCAGTAAACAGTCTCACTGCTGGGAGTTCAGCAGCTTTTCATTACAAGGCACAAAATGGCCAACAATCTCTTGTTCCAAGGTTTTTCAGACTAAACTATCCCATTAAGAACTGACACCTGGATTATTTTCCCTTTTAACCCAATAACTGATCCCACAGAGCTGCAATGGGCACTTTTCTGCCCAATTACAAAATGCCACCCAAACCCATGGAGAAGGAGGAAGAAGCAGCATGAAGAAGAGACCCAGGATGACACCCTGTGCCCTCCATCTTGCTGCCATCCACAACATACTAAAAATCCCAAACCCTCAATTTCTCACCAAGTGACACACCTACACTGCTCTCTATAATCTATTGCACACTTTTGTGGGTTCCAGTCTATCCTGTAGTCTGGGAAACTTTCTCCATGGATGAGGGTCAGAGTCAGTGCTGCCCTGGGGGCCAGGGCACCCCAGAGCAGACACAGAAATATTCCCAGTGCCCTGGGTTTCCACACCAACCTGTATTTCCCTTGGTGCAGCTCGAGGCTGTGTGCTCTGGCTGTGTCAGTGCTGCTGCAGACAGAGCCCAGCCCCAGCTGAGCACAGGCACCTTTCAGGAGCTGCAGAGAGTGATGGGGGCAGCCCTGAGTCTCCTTTTCTCCAGGCTGAGCACCCCCAGCTCCCTCAGGGCTCCTCACAGGGTTTGTGTTCCCAGCCCCTCTCCAGCCTCGCTGTCCCCTCTGGATGTGCTCAGTGTCCCCAGGTCCTTCCCAAGCTGAGGGGCCAGAGCTGGGCACAGCACCCGAGGTGTGACCCCAGCAGTGCCCAGGCCAGGGGCACAGTGACCTCCCTGCTCCTGCTGGCCACTCCATTCCTGATAATAAAATGATAATAAAATAAATAAACCTCACTAAGCAGCAAAACAGAGCAGCCCACAGCAAAGGGACTTGGCCAAGATAACAGAAGGAGACAGAACCTTCCATCCCCAGAACATTGTCACTTTTTCTGTAAAAAACTTTTTCCTGATATCCAGATGATATTTCTCTTGGTGCAGCTCAAGAAAGGGAGGAAAGCTGCAGGAACGGGAGCTGGCAGGGAGCACAAGCCCCTCTGCCCATGCCATGCCCCAGCACCACCAGGGAGTTTAATCAGCTCATACCTTAAAGCCAGGGATGTATCAGGAGGAGCTGAATGCTCTTTTGGCTCCCCCCGAATACAATTTCCCAGCAAATGGTTCTTTTGAATGGGAGGCTTGCCCAGGACATGAGCTGGTCCAGCCCTGGGGTATTTCTGCTGGAATTACACACTCTGAATGCTCCCAGACAAGAAGTTACCCGGAGAACTCCTTTTGTCCGCCAGCACAATCTGCTGTTTTGTTCCAAGGGGGGCCGAGATAATTGGAGCTACCTTAACGCCCTTCCAGCAGTCATGGGCTTAATTCTGGGCAGAATGCACTCCCTGCAGTCATTGCCATAGAGCAAGGCAGCGATTCAGAGAGAGCCCTTTACACTTCAGCAGTGCCGGGGGGACCACCCAGGAGCGGCGGGACAAAGGCACCGGGCCCTGCAGCTGGGGCAGAGCTGAGCTGGGGGCGTGGGGAGGGACCCTGATGGTCTGGTACCCCCGGGCTGTGATGCAGGAAGGAGCCCCAGAGCATCCCACTCCTGCAGAACGGGAGGTGCTGCTCCACAATCCCCGTGGGGAGGGACCCTGCTGCTCTGGTCCCCCCGGTTTGGGATGCAGGGATGCAGGGTGGAGCATCCCACACGTGCAGAAAAGGATGTTGTGCTCCTCTTCCTTCTCCCCCGTGGGGAGGGACCCTGCTGCTCTGGTCCCCGGTCTGGGATGCAGGGCAGAGCATCCACACGTGCATAAAGGGATGTGCTACTCCTCTTCTCGCGTGGGGAGGGACCCTGCTGCTCTGCTGCCCCCGGTTTGGGATGCAGAAAGGAGCCCCAGAAAATCCCACATGTGCATAAAGGGATGTGCTGTTCCTCAATCCCCATGGGTTGCGACCCTGCTGCTCTGCTCCCCCAGTTTGGGTTGCAGCTGGAACCCCAGAGCATCCCACACGTGCAGAAAGGGAGGTGCTGCTCCTCAATCCCCGTGGGGAGGGACCCTGCTGCTCTGGACCCCAGTTTGGGATGAAGGGATGCAGGGTGGAGCACCCCACACTTGAAGAAAGGGATGCTGTGCTGCTCCTCCTCCCCTATGGGGAGGGACTGTGCTGCTCTGCTCCCCCCAGTTTGGGATGCAGGGATGCAGCTGGAACCCCAGAGCATCCCACACGTGCAGAAAGGGATGCTGTGCTGCTCCTCCTCCTCCGTGGGAGGGACTGTGCTGCTCTGCTCCCCCCAGTTTGGGATGCAGGGATGCAGCTCGGAGCCCCAGAGCATCCCACACGTGCAGAAAGGGATGTTGCGCTGCTCCTCCTCCTCGGTGGGAGGGACTGTGCTGCTCTGGTTTTCCCCTGGCTGGGATGCAGGGTTGCAGGTGGAACCACAGAGCATCCCACACGTGCAGAAAGAGAGGTTGTGCTGCTCCTCCTCCCCCTTGCTGCTCTGCTCCTCCCTCAGTTTAGGATGCAGGGATGCAGCTGAAACCCCAGAGCATCCCACAGGAGCAGAAAGGGATGTTGTGCTACTCCTCCTCAATCCCCGTGGGGAGGGGCCCTGCTGCTCTGGTTCCCCAGTTTGGGATGCAGGGATGCAGGAAGGAGCCCCAGAGCATCCTAAACGTGCACAAAGGGATGTATTCACTCCTCCTCGCCCCGTGCTGCTCTGATCCCCCAGTTTGGGATGCAGGAAGGAGCCCCAGAGCATCCCCCATGTGCAGAAAGGGATGTTGTCGCAGACATATTTTATGAGAAATCTTTTTTGCTAAATTTTTTCTCCTGAGAAGCTGAGAAGCCTCAGAAAATAAATGTAAACAATAATTATCTGATTGCTTGGAATGTGGTTTGGAGGTTGCTGACCAACAGGTGCATCTTTGATTGGTTCCATGTGAATTGTTTATAATTAATGACCAATCCCAGTCCAGCTGTGTCTGACTCTCTGGTCAGTCACTGGTTTTTATTATTCATTCCTTTCTAGCCTTCTGATGTCTCCTTTCTCTTTCTTTAGTGTAGTTTTAGTATATAATTTTCTTTTAATACAATATAATATCATAAAATAACAAATCAGCCTTCTGAAACATGGAGTCAAATTCTCATCTCTCACCTCCTCCTGGGGACCCACAACAACACCACAACAACTAATAACCACACCCCTGTGTCACAGACATCTTTTATGAAAAATCCTTTCCTTAGGATTTTTTCTCCTGAGAAGCTGAGAAGCCTCAGGAACAAAATGTAAACATTGATTATCTGCTGCTGTGGAATGCAACAGGTGCATCTGGGATTGGTCTCATGTGGTTGTTTTTAATTAATGACCAATCACAGTCAGCTGGCTCAGACTCTCTGGTGAGTCACAAGATTTTATTATCATTCTTTTCCTTCCTTAGCCAGCCTTCTGATGAAATCCTTTCTTCTGTTCTTTTAGTATAGTTTTAACATAACATATAACATATAACATATAACATATAACATATAACATATAACATATAACATATAACATCAGCCTTCTGAAACATGGATTCAAGATTCTCATCCTGGGACCCCTGTGAACACCACAGGGGTTGTTGTACTGCTCCACCTCTCCCGTGGGGTATTGGAACCCAGGACATTCCTCTGGCTGCCCTGGAGGACTCGAGCCCCTGCCCAGGGGGCTCAGAGACCTTGGCACAGAGCCCAAGACCCCCCTGTGCCTTTGATTTAGCCCTTGGAAAAAACAATTACCAACCTTGTGTGAAGAATTACAAGCCATGACAGTTTAAGTAGAATGTTAGTGAATTTATCACAGGGTAAAAAATAGATTTTTGAGGATTTTAGAATAGGGGCTTGAGGTCCCATGATGGAGGAATTTGGGCATGCCTTGTCCCTTTTCCTTCTTCTTGGCCTCCATCTTCTGGGTGATATTGGCACTTTTAGATTGGTTTAGAGTAGAAGCTCACTGTCTAACATATGTGTATTGGGAAGTAATTGTAAATATTGTACACGTAGTTTTTAGTATAAAAAACTAACAACACCCCAAGGTGGTCAGTGTGCCTCTGTCTGACCTGCCAGACAGACCTCGGTGGGTCAGAGAAAGAATTTTATAGATAAGAAAAAATAAACAACCCTGAGAACAAGAATAGAAGAGTTCTGGCTCCTCCTTCATCCCACTCGTGCACCAAGGGATGTTGTGGTCGCTGTGGGCTTGAGCAAAGGCTGGGGAACAGAGAAATTTGATTTTAGGGGTGCACAGAGGCAGCCAACCCCCTCTTTGCCACCTCTTCCCCACTGCCAGGCTTGTGCATCAGCTGCAGAGGCGTTTGCCAGCTCAGGCATGCAAACCTGTGCATGTAAATCCATAGAAATATATGGCAATGGGGGGAAAAAATCAATCCTTTTTTTACAGCCATTATCTGGTTTCTACTCACATGGAATGGGACTGGGCAGTCTCCCCTTCTCCCAGCCTCTTGTCTCCAGGAGTGGGTCATGCTCAGACAGCAGCTCCCTGACCCCACAAAGAGCAGCTGTCCTGAAATATCAATTGATTCTGGCAGAAACAAACCTGGAGAAGGGCTGAGCCCCATCCCTGAGTGACATCCCTGAGTGACATCCCTGAGTGACATCCCTGAGCCATGTCCTCTGAGCCAAATACCAAATCAAACATCATCCATCCCCCTCCAGGAGGAAATACAGAGACTTTCCCATGGGATAAATCCTCCCTGTGAGGCTGTAACTCATGGAAAACAAAAAGAGCAGAAAAAGACCACGTTTGATGCTGGTTGGAGAAGAGTGGTCAAAACATTCCCATTTGACTTTTTGTTCTTAACTGCCCATTTTTTTTTTCTTCTTCCTCTTGAGCCTCATCCCCTGGGTGACATCCCTGAGCCCCATCCTTGAGCCATGTCCTCTGAGCCAAATACCAAATCAAATATCATCATTCCCCCTCCAGGAGGAAATACAGAGACTTTCCAATGGGATAAATCCTTCCTGTGAGGCTGTAACTCATGGAAAACAAAAAGAGCAGGAAAAGACCACACTTGATGCTATTTCTTACTGGAGAAGAGTGGTCAGAACATTCCAATTTGACTTTTTTTTTTTTTCTTAACTCCCCATTTGTTTTCCTTTTTGCCCCCAAATTTTCCATGGTTTCCTACTTGATCTCAAGCCAGCTGGGACCAGGATGTGCCCTCTGGCATTGCAAAGAGCTGCCAGGTGTTCTTTGACCCCCAAATTTAAATTTTATCCAGAGAGTTTTGTTTTTGCTTTCATACCAGTTGGAAAGGGAATACAAGAAAGAAGGAGGAGGAGGAGGAGGAGAAGGAGAAGGAGAAATGAAACTACAAAAAGGTTCTCAGAGAAGAGCAAGTCCTGCTTTTGTCCTGCTCTAATGCAAAGAGCAGCTGGGGCTGGACCAAGGACTTAAAAAAATATTTATCATCTCCTTAAAATGAGGAGAGCAGCCAAAATCATCCCAGCACTGCTCTCAGTTCCCTGCAAACAAGATTGGATCTCAAAGCTGGATTTGGGATCTTTGTGGGGTACCAGCAGAAAATTCAGGATGATGGTTGCTGGTTTAGGAAATGTTCTGGAAAGCTCCAAGGACCTCTTGGAGCAGCTGCTCAGGGGTTTCCAGCCAAGGAAAGTCACTGCTGTAGTTTGTTCCCTGGAAAATGAGGATTTGGGCCCAGACTCCTCCCAGGAGGTTGAACTGGATCAGTGTGAGCTGGAGCAGGAGCCAGAGGGGTGGAGAAGCTTCCAGGGTGACTCAGACTCGGGAATTCATGGATCAACAGCTGCTCCTGTGTGGCCAGGGGGGACTTTCCCTCACCAGAATTCTGCACCCAAGGAGAAAGCCCTTTAATGGAACCATAGGCTGGAATTGAGAACTTGACAGCTGAAGAAATTCCAGGTGGCACATCCCAAACCAACATCTTCCACTCTGCTGAAGCCACCAAACAGGAGGAGAAGACCAAACCCCAGGGAGCTCATTGTGCCCCTGCCCTGGGCACTGCTGGGGTCACACCTCGGGTGCTGTGCCCAGCTCTGGCCCCTCAGCTTGGGAAGGACCTGGGGACACTGAGCACATCCAGAGGGGACAGCAAGGCTGGAAAGGGGCTGGGAACACAAACCTGGTGTGGAGGGGGCTCACAGCTGGTCTGTGGGTCAGGAACAGTGAGGTGAAGAGGAGAAGTGATAAGAGTTGCCTTTACCCCTGAAAGGAGCTCCACTGTCACTGTGATATCTTCTGAAAAATCCCTTCACCAGGATTTCTTCTCCTGGGAAGTTGAGAAGCCTCAGAAAAGAATGAAAACAAAATTATCTGATTGCTTCTCCCTGTTTTGCTGCTTTAGAATATGGACTGCACATACCAACAGGTGCATGTTTGATTGGTTTCATGTGAATTGTTTTTACTCAATGACCAATCACCATCAGCTGTGTTGGACTCTGAGGAGTCAGGAGTGTATATTATTCATTCTTGTTAAGCCTTCTGTCTGTATCCTCTTTCTTTAGTATAGTTTTAGCATAATGTCATTAATATAAATTATATTATATTATATTATATTATATTATATTATATTATATTATATTATATTATATTATATTATATTATATTATATTATATTATGTTATAGTATATTATGAATATAATATAATATAATATAATATAATATAATATAATATAATATAATATAATATAATATAATATAATATAATATAATATAATATAATATAATATAATATAGCTGCTCCTCTTGTTCACAAGTGGAATGCACTGTGGAAGATTGTTTACTTGAAGGGAATTGATAATTCGATTCTGGTGTGTTTCAATTCACTGACCAATTGAATCCAGGTGAGTTTGTTGGGACTGTCACTGACAGTCACGAGATTCTGGGCAGTTGGAGTGCAGTTGTGTGCTTGGCAGATTTAGTTTAGATGTAGTGTAATATAATACAGAATAATTTAGTATAATAAAGTAATTAATTACCATTCTGATAAGATGGAGTCTTCCTCATCATTCCTTCCAAATGTCAGGCAAAAATATCACTGATAAGTTTAGGTTGGATATCAGGAAAAAGTTTTCCACAGAAAGAGTGATAAAGTTCTGGAATGGCTGCCCAGGGAGGTGGTGGAGTCCCCATCCCTGGGTGTGTTTAACAAAGCCTGGATGTGGCACTGGGTGCCAGGGTTGAGTTGAGCTGTTGGGACTGGGTTGGACTCGATGGTCTTGGAGGTCTCTTCCAACCTGGTCATTCTGGGAATTCTGTGAAGAAAACCTGTTCCCACTTGAGCTTCACCTACAGGCTTCACCCATTCCAAAGCCACGTCCCCACCACACTTGTGCCATGCTCAAAATCCACCTGGAAATGGTGTTTTCCTTACCTGGTTGTAATTAACTCCAGAAATCTGTGCCTTCAGATCCTGGGTGCTGGCTGCCAGTGATTAGGAGAGCTGCTCTCCAGTCCAGGGCCTCAAATGTCAATTTTCCCCCCATTTTCCCATGTCTGCCTCTCACACAGTGATGGGAAGAGGTGCTTGGTCCCCTCCAGCCTCTCCGTCCCAGGACTTCACCCTCATGGTGAGCTCATATCCATCCCTGCAGAATAAAACAGGGAACCAACCTCTATTTTATTGTCACATCCATTTTATTTAGTGACCAGCACATGCCTGGCCAGTGGATCAGGGAATTGTGGGGCTGCTTTTTGGCAGCTCTGGAATCAATGACAGCATTTTCTTCTGTGTGCCCAGCTCTCACCAGGGTGAGTTCATTATTAAAAACCTGATTCATTATGTTGCTTTTGTAGCTGCATCATGGGCACAGGCTTAAATGTTAATTGCAATCTATTTCTTGAGGGTAAATCAGCTGTTTCCCTAGAGATGAGTGTGGCACAAGCCCTGAAAATGTAAAGGAAATGGGTGTTTTTCCAAGGGATGCAGAAACCCAGGGGACAGATTTTAGGTTTTACACTGAATCCCTGTTCCATGGGGTTTATATACAAACCTACGTGTGGGTTTACAGCTGTTTCTTGCCTCAGAAGCTGAGGCTGAATCTGTGCAGCCACTCTTGCATTGATCCTGATTTATGTTTATGGACACTGTGTGATTTTATCCCTCCTTCATTTACCCACATCCATTAACCCTTCCACACCTGACTGCCTGTTAGAGACCAACAGACAGAAACAGCTTCATGGCTGGATTTTCCCTCATTCTGTTCCTTAATTCACCATTAAAACTTCATTATGATTGTGATGGGAAAAGGCTCAGTTATTCATTATCACTGTCCCAAAGGCCAAGCAGATCCCCTGGACAAACACGGGGCAGATTCAAGCACCAGGGCTAAATCTCATAGGGTGATGCAGAATGGAACAGAAATTATTTCCAGCTGATCCATAATCCTCCATCAGAAAAACAACATTTATCTGTCTTTGACTGACAAGAACACAATTTGATCAGCTGCAGGTACAGGATGCCTCCCTACATGACACCTGCTAAATATGATCTTTAAAAGGTCTGTTCCAACTCAAACTATTCTATGATTTTTGCAATATCTGTGGCCAGTCCTAATTTCTCATGCTGGGAGGGAATTTTTGGCATGCATTGGAAGGCAGCAGGCTGGAGTTCTGGGTGGGAGGAAAAAGGATTTCAACCATGAGGTTGTCCCTTGGCCAGTCCTTGCTGATAGATCAAGTCCTTCCCCTCTGCCCTGTGGATTTGGGCAAGGAGATATCCTGGAGGTGATTCCTGAACTACAGAGAGCTCTCAAAGTCCTCATTTGTGATGTTTGTAGGTGCCACATGGAGCTATTGATAAGTTTTATGGCCAGCTGCTGTCCTTGAGGGCTTTTTCCTCCTGGGAATTCTGATGGGTCTGGCAGATTCCACCCTCCCCTGCAGCGAATGGGGAGGATGCTCAGGCTCTCCTGCACCACACAAGCCATGAATCCTGATTATTTCACACCAGAATTTGCCTTTGACTTCAGCAGATTTGCCCCTGCTCGCTGCAGGGCTGCACTAAATGTTCTTTAAAGACTCTTCTGTCCCAAACTACTCAATTTTTCTATGATTCAAAGGGAATGAAATTGTCAGGGGATTGCTTAAATGAGATTAAATAACCCTGTCCTGAGTTAGACATTCACCACTTTTTGGCCTCCACACCTTTCTCCTACCCCCAAAACCTCCTCCATTTGGTGGTTTGCATAAATTGAATCATTAGCACATAATCCATTTATAATGGATAATAATCCAAGTGATCCATTAATTCTGCAAGGAAAACTTCGTGGTTTACATGGAGGCCTGGATTTCTGCAAGTTCTGAATTAAAAGAAAGTTGCATACACAAATGTTGTAAAACTGAAGGTATAAATTGCAACATCTATAGATTAATCAGCTCTTCCATGTCCCTTCCCCAGTCCAGCTCCTCTTGCCTTGCAAACCAACCCTTCCATGCTGGAATTCCTCCCTCCTGCCACCTCATCCTTCCACAAAACTCACAACAAAGCCCTTCAAGGTGACATTTTTCCATGATTCAAAGGGAATGAACTTGTCAGGGGATGGCTCAAAATGAGATTAAATTACCTTGTCCTGCTGTGAGTTAGACATTCACCACTTTTTGGCCTCCACAACTTTCTCCCACCCCCAAACCCTCCTCCATTTGATGGTTTGCATAAGTTATTATAATCATAAGTTATTATAATCATAAGTTATTATAATCATTAGCACATAATTCATAAATAGCACATAATCCATCAATAATGGATAATAATCCAAGTGATCCATTAATTCTGCAAGGAAAACTTCATGATTTACATGGACGCATGGATTTCTGAAACTTTTGTATTAAGAAGAAAGCTGAATACACAAATATTGTAAAACTGAAGGTATAAAACAGCAACATCTACAGATTTATGAGCTCCTCCATGGTTCTCCCCCAGTCCAACTCCTCTTGCCTTGCAAACCAACCCTTCCATGCTGGAATTCCTCCCTCCTGCATCCTCATCCTTCCACAAAACCCATGCTCCCTGAACAAAGCCATGCAAGGTGACATTTTCCCAGCTTGGAAGCAGCAGCTGGACCCCAACCACCACAGTCTGGGAGGTTTTTTTCCCCTCTCCATCAGGCAGGTGTCCAGTGTGGGCTGTGACCTGACATTGATGTTATAATTATGCTGTTCCCATCCCTCCCCTCCCAGAGGAACAATTCCGGCATTCTTGCCGGCGGTCAGAGTTCACCCAGGGCCAGGGACAGCTGTGACATTGATTGGCAGCTCCCAGGGCAGCTACCTTGTCAGGTTTGGGCTTATCAATTAGTGCCTGCACGGCTTAATGAGATTTTGATGATGGAGGGCGGGCGCGGTTTTGTTCCCAGCCAGGCAAACACCGTGGCAGAAACTTTGCTCCCTCTGTGATGTTCCCTTCCACAGCAATGACTTCATAGGGAAAGGAGGAGCCTTTCTCCTTTTTTTCCCAAGGAATCCTGGCTGGAAAAGTGTCCTGAGTGACAGGATGCACCATTTAGAGTTTCTGAGGTGGCAGCTTTGCTGGGCTTTCAGAGCACTCTGCTGATGGAGGGCAAATATTTCAGCTGAGCTTTAAAAAATCCAGATTTTCTGTCAGGGGGCATTAAAAGCAGGAGGATTCATGCCACAAGAAATCCTCTACAGCAGCGTGGTGCCCTGGGGATGGTCAGACAGCTTTCCCTGATGGAGCTCTGGGAAATGGGATCTCCAAATGGGATTTTTAATGCTCCCACCTTTGGGTTTAATGCTCCCACCTTTGGGTTTGAATCCTCCCACCTTTGGGTTTAATGCTCCCAGCTTTTGGGTTTAATGCTCCCACCTTTGGGTTTTAATGCTCCCACCTCCAGGGATGGAATGGGGAATATGTAAAATCCCTTCCAACCCATTCTGTGATTCTGTGATAGCACAAAAATCAATTTTTCCTGTCCAAGCCACCTTGCCTTGGTACCAAAAGGCACCACCAAGGCTGCCCAAACAGGGCATCACCCTCATGCCTTGTGCAGGCTGACCTAGAACAGAGACTGGACAGAGCTAACAAATAAAGCAGGGATTTATTAAAAGCCTCCATGGATGCACCTTGGGCAGCACCAGAGCCCAGCCAGGGCTGCACCCAAGATGAACCAAAATGGCCCCAAAATGCACGAGCGCTCCCGGGCTCTCTCCCTGGGATCAGTTCTGCTCCGTTTGCACCTTGCAGTTCATTGTCCCATTCCAGCTTCAGCCCAGGCACTCCCACCCTGCTTGTTTTTCTCTCTCCAGCCCACGGGGTTTGTGCTCTTGGGCTGAGATTTGGATCATTTGTCCTTTATAGTAAAATCAGGACCCCCAATGAAGGAATGATTGGCATCTGACTCCAAGGCTCTGGAATGCTGAACACTCACTTTATAAAAACTATATTATATTACATTACAAATGTATTAAAGAGAGATATTACACCATCATATATCATACTTATTCCTAAGAATACTACAGAATACTACAGAATACTACAGAATACTAAAGAAAACTCGCGACTGTCTCCTGACACCTTTGTGTGATTGTTTAAGGAAACAAAACAATCTTCAGTAGAATCTAATTATCAAATTCCTTCAGGTAAATAATCTTCTAACACATTCAACATGCTCACAAGCACAAGAGTAGTACATGAGACAAGAATTGCTTTAATTATTCTTTTTAATTATTCTTTTCTCTACTTTTCTTATAGCTTCTCTCTTTTCAGAGGGCACAGTCCTTGGTGCCCAGCTGGAGCAGGAATTGTTTTGTCTCCCTGCTCTGTGCACAGAGCTCACCATGCCCTGATATGAAGCTCAGACCCATACACTAAAGCAGCATAAAATCTGAAAATATAAAAGTTGAAGCCTGAGGCATCCCAGCTCCCTCCTGAGGTGCCAGCACCAGCAGTGCTGATGTCAAACATCTCCTCACTGCCAGGTCACCCTGCGCACCACAGAGCCACAAAGAGCAGCAGATTCCAAGTGAAGAAGGATAAAAAATGAGGCAGAGAGAGCTGAGGCAATTTTCCCACCATCCCTGGAGGTGGTGTCAGGAGCACAGAGCTGATCTGCTCCCTCTGCTCTCAAAGGTTCTCCAGCTGAGTGGGTCCTTCTGCCACTTAAGCCAGCTCTGGGAGGAGAAACCACAGCAAAATAAAAGCTCTGCCTGTGAATATTCTTGATTTTCCTGCCTCTCCATGCAGCTGTGAAGAGTTTTTCTTGCTTTTCTCCTCTTTCCACCTTCCTTTCTCTTGCAGGATGGTGAAACAAGAGCAGCAACATTAGATCTGTCATCTCTCCAACAGCCCAAGCCCATCTAGAGGTGACCCCAGGAGCACAGATCCCAGGAATCGTGGCTATTTGTGGTAGGCAACACAGCAAATTGCTGGAGGGGGTGGAGGGTGCTGTAATTTCTCAGCTCCTGTGCGTAATTGCAATTCTCACCTCGAGGTGAGAGACTCAGAGGTGAGAAATCCTCAACCTGACAGCAGCCTGGAGCTCCAGGGCAGCAGAAAACAGAGCAGGGATTGGCTTTGGTGTCCTTCAGCCTCTTCCACCCTTTTGGGATGGGTCTCCACCACAAAATTACTTTTCCACCACCACCAGGAGGGATTTAATGGTTGGACATCGCTGCCACCTGCTCAGGGGTCTCCACCATGCCAATATCTCCACCATCCCAATATCCCAAATATTGTCTCCAAGAAATCCTCAACCTGACAGCAACCAGGAGCTCCAGGGCAGCAGAAAATGGAGCAGTGATGGCTCCTGGTGTCCTTCAGCCCCTTCCACCCTTTTGGGATGGGTTTCCACCCCAAAATTGCTTTTCCACCACCACCAGGAGAGATTTAATGCTCAGACATCACTGCCACCTGCTCAGGGGCCTCCACTATCCCAATATCTCCACCACCCCAATATCCCAAATATTCTCACCAAGAAATCCTCAACCTGACAGCAGCCAGGAGCTCCAGAGCAGCAGAAAATGGAGCAGTGATGGACTTTGGTGTCCTTCAGCCCCTTCCACCCTTTTGGGATGGGTCACCACCTCAAAATTACTTTTCCATCACCACCAGGAGCTCCAGGGCAGCAAAAAACAGAACAGTGATGGGTCCCCATGCCCTTCAGCCCCTTCCACTTTTTTGGGGTCAGTGTCCACCCCAAAATTACTTTTCCATCACCACCAAGAGGGACTTAATGGTCAGACTTTGCTGCTCAGGGGTCTCCACCACCCCTTTATCCCAAACAACCTCACCAAGAAATCCTCAACCTGACAGAAGCCAGGAACTCCAGGGAAAATGGAGCAGTGATGGGTCCCCATGTCCTTCACCCCCTTCCATCCTTTTGGGATGGGTCTCCACCCCAAAATTAATTTTCCATCACCACCAGAAGAGATTTCATGGTTGGAGATTGCTGCCATCTCCTCAGGGGTCTCCACCATCCCAATATCCCAAATATTCCCACCAAGAAATCCTCAAACTAACAGCAACCAGGAGCTCCAGGGCAGCAGAAAATGGAGCAGTGATGGCTCCTGGTGTCCTTCAGCCCCTTCCACCCTTTTGGGATGGGTTTCCACCCCAAAATTGCTTTTCCATCCCCACCAGCAGGGATTTAATGCTCGGACATCATTGTCACCTGCTCAGGGGTCTCCACCACCCCAATATCCCAAATATTCTCACCAAGAATCTTCTCAATAAAGACAGCTTGCCCACCAAAGATTATTTTGGGGGACCCTGAAGCAAGAGCAGATCCAGCCTGTGGTGATTTTCCCTGGGGGAAGATGCAGAAGGAAAAGCACAGCTTGGGAAGAGCTCTGAGACTCCAGGTGATATTTTTATAACCTCAGAAACCTCCTTGCACAAACACTTCTTTTTTCTTTTTTATTTTTTTTAAATCCAAAAGGGCAGCAAGAACAGGGTGTAGCTCAGCTGCAGATTTGTCATCAGAGGCTCCCAGCAGGGAGGAAAACTCTCCAGCTCCAAAGGGGCCTTCCAGGAAAATCCAAGGGGTTTTTCTGGAACCCTGGGAGCACCCAGAAAAATCAGCTGAGCTGCCCTGAGAATGAGCAGATCTGCCCTGTTTTGTCCTTCTCCCAAAAAGAAAAAAAAAACATGTTTTTTTTTCTTAGGATAGAGGAAGCAAAGGGCACTTCTGAAGAAGAAACTGAGGCCTCTTTTCCTTCCACGAATGCTGTGAGTCACAGGGCAAAGGGTTCCAGCTAGGAATGAATCAGAGGGATGAGACCTCGAGCTCAGCGTCCACTGAGGACGAGAATAATGAAATCAGAGGATGAGGATAATGAAATCAGATCTCCCTGGTGATGGCTCATGGGTGATAATGTGAAATAACCTCCCCTGAGCTGCTCTGCAGCTGGATTCTCACCCCAGTGGGGTTGAGCATCTTCTCCTCCGAGTGAGCTGAAAGGAGGAGCTGCTCTGGGTTAAAAATAAAGCAAAAGGAAAAAGGAAAAAAAAGGAAAAGAAAAGGAGAGGAGGGTTATTTTTAACTCAGAGCAGCCCTGATCTGGTTCACTGCCCGGGCATGGAGACAGGGCTGTGAAACAAGGACTGTGAAACAAGGGCTCTGCTCAGCTGCGCCCAGCAGGGATTTGGGGATGTGTGACTGTGTTCACAGGGGTCTGAGGATGAGGATCTGACTCCATGTTTCACAAGGCTGATTTATTATTTCATTATATATGTTACATTAAAACTATACTAAAAGAATAGAAGAAAGGATCTAATCAGAAGGCTGGCTAAGAATAGAAAAAGAAAGAATGATAACAAAGGTTTGTGGCTCGAACAGTGAGTCTGAGCCAGCTGTGATTGGCCATTAATTAGAAACAACCACATGAGACCAATCACAGATGCACCTGTTGCATTCCACAGCAGCAGAAAATCAATGTTTGCATTTTGTTCCTGAGGCCTCTCAGCTTCTCAGGAGGAAAAAACCTAAGGAAAGGATTTTCATGGAAGATGTCTGTGACACCCCTGGGATGGAATCCCCTTGAGGGACCTGGCAGACACGGAACAAATCAAAGCCATCCTGTTCCTTGCATGATTGAGAGGAGGAACTGTGGTGTTTGTGAGGACCCCCAGGATGAGGTGAGAGATGAGGATCTGACTCCATGTTTCACAAGGCTGATTTATTATTTTATTATATATATTACATTAAAACTATACTAAAAGAATAGAAGAAAGGATTTCATCAGAAGGCTGGCTAAGAATAGAAAAAGAAAGAATGATAACAAAGGTTTGTGGCTCAGTTCTCTGTCTGAGCCAGCTGTGATTGGCCATTAATTAAAAACAACCACATGAGACCAATCACAAATCCACCTGTTGCATTCCACAGCAGCAGATAATCAATGTTTACATTTTGTTCCTGAGGCCTCTCAGCTTCTCAGGAGGAAAAATCCTAAGGAAAGGATTTCTATTTGGGATTTTGCTGCTGATTTGGAAGCAGCTTCCTCCTGTCACAGACACACAGAGCCTCCCAGCTCAGCTCCTGCCCCAGGGCTCACCCAAAATATCCAGCAAGGACAGAGGCAGCTCCTCCCCAGGAGCCGTAAGCAAGTGCAAAATCTCCTTTTTCTCCTTAAATCTCACTGGGTATTTTTGGTTCAGCTCTTACAGCAGGTCCTGGGGGCTGCTGTGTCCCAAACAGGTCCCAAATCCAGGGATAACCAGCGGACAGGGACATCTGTGATGCCAATGGGAGCTGTCCATGCCTGGGCATTGAGGTGGGCACCAATCTGTGCCCTGGAACAGCTCTCCTCTACCTGAACCCCCATTTCAGCCAGCTCAAAAACAGGATTAATTTGATTTTTCAGCACGTCCTTGCTGTCACTTTCTCAGCCCATCGGTGCTGCTGGTGCTGAGTGACCCTCTGGGGAGATTTAATGCAATTTAGGGGCTTTTTAAAGCAAAATAATAATACAAATTTAAACCTGTTGTGCCTGGGGGTGGTGCCTCCCTGGAAGAAGCCCAGGGATGATTTTGCCTCCCGCCCAGGCTCCCTCCTGGCACCTCTCAGCCCTGTTACTGCCATTTCTCTTGAGTGTAACCCAATTTTTTAAGCAAAAGAAGATTTTGGGCTCACTCCCATCTGCCTGTCTGCCTTCTGTGTAATTCTGGGTGATTTCAGCCCTGTTGGGCAGGGGATGGAGGTCTTTGAGGCACTCATTTCCTATGAGCATCAGGGGGAAATCTGCAAATAAGCAGTTTTGGTGGCTTCCTGCTTCTCATTAACAAAGGATTTAGTATTTAGCCTGGGACAGCACACTGCCTCAATTTATCTCAAAGTTAACCCAAAACAGAAAGGAGATAAACCTAAATTTATTGTGCACAGTTGTTTTTACAGCAACTTCTTGAGCTTTGGAACCATAGGCATTATTCTCTTTTTGGAGCCATGTGAATCATCCCCTTTCCATGTGGAGTTAAGATTCTGCTGTGCTGACCTGTTCCCTCTGTGCTGTGTAAGGTAAAATGAATCACTATTAGTTTAAATAACAAAAATTAACTGCTTAGGTTAAAAAACAATAAAATTAAAAGAAATTTTCCTTGTTTGGGGAAACTGAGGCACAGAGAGGCTGGAGCAGCAGCCAGGGTGGGAGAGCTCAGAGAGGATCATTGGGTGATTTGGGAATGGGGAATGGGGCAGGGAATGGTGTAAGGAAAGTGGGAATGGTGTAGGGAATGGGGCAGGGAATGGTGTAAGGAAAGGGGGACAAGGGGAATTGGGCAGGGAAGGGGGGAATGGTGTAAGGAAAGGGGAATGGGGCAGGGAATGGTGTAGGGAATGGGGAAAGGCAGGGGGAATGGTGCAGGGAAAAGGGAAATGGTGTAGGGAATGGTGCACGGAAAGGAGGAATGGGGCAGAAAAAGGGGAATGATGAGGGATGCAGGGAACAAGGAAAAAACGGTGAAGGGAAGTGGGAACAGCACAGGAAAAGGAGAAAGGTGCAGGGAAAGGGGGAATGATGAAGGGATGAGAGGAACGGTGCAGGGAAGAGGGAAGGAATGGGGCAGAGATGAAGGAACTGTACAAGCAAAGGGGGAATGGTGCAGGGAATGGGGGAATGGTGTCGGGAAAGGGGAATGATACAGGGAATGGGGTAACGATGAAGGGAAGGGGGAACAGTGCAGGGAAGAGGGAAGGACTGGTGCAGAGAAGGTGGAGGAATGGTGCAGGGAAAGGGGAACGGGGCAGGGAAAGGAAGGGTACAGGGAAGTAAGAACAGAGCAGGGAAAGGGGAGGAATGCTGCAGAGAAGGTGAAGGAGCGCTGCGGGGAAAGGGAAACAGGGAAAGAAGGGTGAAGGGAAGAGGGAACAGCGCAGGGAAAGGGGAGGGCACAGGGCAGAGGAAGGGGAGCCGTGCAGGGAGGGCAGGCACGGTCCCGACTAACCCCATCCCATTGATCCCATCCCATCCCATTCCCGCATTCCCGCGGGATCCCGGCCCCGCTCCCGCTCCGCTCACGAGCTGCAGAGTGGGCGCGGCCATCCCGCAGGCCACGCCCCCGCGCCTTCCAGGAGTGGATACTCCCGCTATAGCCACGCCCACTCGCTCCAGCCCACGCCCCCGGTCTAACGGATCTGTCACTCTCGTCGTGGCCACGCCCACTGCGTCTCTATGCCACGCCCCCCGCGCATCCCGGCCCTGCGGCAGCCCGGCTTGGCCACGCCCCCCGCGCGCAGGCCACGCCCCCCGCTCCCTCCTCGCCTCCCCGTGGTGCCTCGCGCGGGGCGGGCACTGACGTGGCCGCATCGCGCCGCCATCTTGTGCTCCAGGGCGGATCGCGGCCGGGGCGAGCGGGCTCCGAGCGGGACCCTCCGAGCGCAGCCAGACCCACGGCCCGCGCCTCCCGACGACGCCGGTGGGTTTGCCGACACCTCCTTCTTCCCTCTTTTCGAGCCTCTTTTCCCCACTTCGGCCCGTCGCGCTGCGCCCCCGCCCGCATCCCGCGGCCTTGGCGCTAAGGCGAGGCGGGCGCTGAGGCAGCGGGGCCGGGCTGTTCTTTCCTCTTTTTTCCTTCTCATTCCTTTTAATTCCTTCTCACTCCACCTCATCCTTACTCATTCCTTTTCCCCCACAGACCCTCCAGGAGCGGCGCTGCCCCATCCGTCCCTTCCTGCACATCTGTGGGGCCGGGGGTGGGGGGGGGTCGGGCCTTTCGCTTCCCTCCCGTGGGTGGGATGGGGTGGGAAGGGCCGGGATCCGGGATAGGCAGGGCTGGGAAAGGGGAATCGCTCCAGCTCGGCAGCAGCTGCACAAGGCCCCTCTCCGCTCCCTCTAGCGATGGGATCCGACGGGATGGGTTTGTCCTCCCTTCCCCAAACTCGCTCATTCCGGCCCCTGCCCCGCCCGAGCAAGGAGCGGCGTTTCCTCCTTGTGCTCTCCCCCTAAAACCCTCAGTGGGGCGGGGAAAAGCAGCCTCGGATGGAGCTGCTGGGGCAGAGGTTGATTCTCTGTAAGCCCTCGGCTGCTGACTTGGTGCTTTTTTTTGCCGGGCAGAGGAGTTGAGCTTTATCGTGGAGCAAACAATTCTTGTTTGCCGTGCATCGCCTTGCGTTCCGTGGTGTGGGAGATCAGCTTTCCTTGGCCCGGCAGCTCCCGGTGGGAGGATAAGGATATTATATTCTGCCTGAAAATACTCCATCGTGCCTCTGTGCGAGGCGAACGTGATACTTCGGGGCTGATAAAGTGATGGAGTGATAGCACAGCGAGGCCAAAACTCAGCCTGGCCATAGAAACTGCCCCAAATGTTGTTGTGGTGCTGGTTTTGACATTGACCTTGTGGCTCTGCCGCTCCGCTCCTGCCAAAGCAAATTCCGCAGGTTGATTACAGTCCCGGCCAGAGGTCTGCTGTTGAAATTGTGGCTTTGTCAATAACGAAAATTCCGAGTATTTGTTTAATACTTTGAGCTCTGTCTTGCACCCCTTGGCAGGGTATTCCATTAACCTGATTTTCCAGGAGGAGAAACTCGAGGCAAAGTGGATTTTTCCAAGGTCATTCAGCAATCTTTCTTGCTATTTTTGCTGCTGATTTAGAGCGCTTCTGAGGGGAAAAAAAAGGAAGTGTGGCTCAAGTGGAGGATTGCTGGTTTGCTTTAATTCGTGGGGTTTATAATGGAATAAAACAGGAGTATGGATAAAGGGGTTCTCTGAAAGGAAAGTTTTGGGGGTTGGTTTGATGCCACTGATTTTTCTCTGCTACAAACACGTCTGCAGTGCTGCTGGGCTGCTTTCCCTGTTGGAATAATTGCTTTGGGTGAAAGGGTGAGGAAACTCACCTCGATTGAACCTCTCCAACTCCGCAGCTTTGCCAAGTCCCTTGGTGCTTCCTGCACCGATGGAACATCAGGAATTCAAATGGCTCAGAAGCAGAGCCGCCCTCCCCTCAGAAGAGCTCTGCGTTTGTGATGGAAATCCTGTTAAAAGTCAAAGCCCTGGGTGTAAATGGGCTGAGGAGGAGCTCGCAGGGCGCTCTCCGAGCGTTTCCTCGGTTGTGAAATAGCTGGAATGTGGAAGGGCCTGGCAGGAGCCGAGTTCCGTGTGAGTGTTAGTCACGCTGCCCGAGTGGGGGGAGCACCAGGCACGGCTTTGCGAGCTGTGTGGGAGTCGGGGCTGCGTTCTGCTCCTGGGAATTCACCAAACTCTGCACGAGGTTTGTACAGATAATTATCAGCTGAGCCATTGATGACTGAATCTGTGGAAGGAGGAGAAACTCCAAACGCAGGATTGCAGCTGAAATGGCAGTTATTAAATGAAATTTAAACAACCACCTTTACACATCCCAGAGGCTTTTCTTTCTGTGCTTTATAAAGATGGGCTTTCAAGCGAGATTTCAGCAGCCTTCCCAAGCATCCAGCTTGCTTTCCAGTGGATAAATTTAGTGAACGTGAGCTAACTTTATCTGAAAAGAAATAGTTCTGATTCTTTTTTTAGCAATCTCTTGGAAGTTCTGCTCCTGGAATGCTACAGAGCTTGTGCTATTCCCTTTCTTTCTTTAACTGATGAGTAAAGAAGTTCAGAATCAGCTTCCTACTAGAGCAGCTGTTTTTTCTGTGTAATTCAGCATTTTTTCCTTTCCGATTTTATTCCTTATTTTGAACGCACGCAGACGTCGGAGGGGCTGTGCTGGAGCTTTGCTGATGTTTCATTTCTCATAAAACCCTCGTGTCTGACAGCTCTTCTTCACCCCCTGCTCCTCTGCCTCTGCTTTGACATTTCCCCCAAACCAAAGCCAATTTCATTGCTGGATGGAGCTCTCCCGTGAGCTCTTGCCATTTCTGCTAGCAGTGTAAATGTTGATTTAATGCCCAGTTCCCAGGAATGAATAACAGGATATTTGGCTTAAAATTGGAGATTTTGAGCTCAGGAACAATTCAGCCTCAAAACCAAAAAAAACCACCCACCCCAACTGTGCCCTGCTTATCTTAAAGAAAAGAAATTCTCTGTACCCACCAGTTCTCACACCAGTGTACCCAGTGCTGAACTGGTGAGCAGAAAGCAGAAACCCCAAGGCCATTCTTGGGGTTCACGACTTCATTTTTGGCACCACAATATTTCCTGAGTGAGCAGAGCATGGATGCAGCTCCCTCTGTGCTTTTCACCTGTCAGCCTGTCCTTTTTCAGATCTTTTATTTGGCTTTTATTCATGAGGTTTATAGTGGAATAAAATAGGAACACAGCCTTGTGGATAAAGGGGTTCTCTGCAAGGAAAGTGTTTGGGGTTGGTTTTAGGCACTGATTTTGTGTGTTGGGCTGCTCTCGCTGTTGGAATAATTGCTTTGGGTGAAAGGGTGAGGGAATTCACTCACCTGTGTCCCCTCTGGCTTGGTTTGTGTGCTCTCAAGTGCATAAATCTGTAAATAATTGGAAGTTTTGTTGTGAAACAGCAGCAGTTTGCTTTCCCTGCTTGAGGGTGAGAATAAGGAATAATTCTTATTTGGGGTTTGAGTATCAAGTCAAGCAGCCCACTCTGATACTGGAACTTTTTATTCTGGGTGTTTTAGGAGTGAGTTTTGCTCATGTCTGAGAAAATGCATGACCCCAAAGGGAACTTTCCCCATTTTATCCTTGTTTTGAAATGTAATTTCACTTGTAAGTGGGATTATTTTCTGTTTTCTGCCCCTCCAAGCCCGGTGCTCCCAGGAGGATGTGGGGCATGTCCTGTCTGGGGAAGGTGTGTACACAGGGGGGTGTTCAACCTCCTTGGGGTACACAAAGCTGCTGGAAAAGGAACTTTCCTCTCACCTGGAGTCTTGTCCTCCCATCTGCCTTGCACAACCACAGTGCTGTTGGACTCTTTTTAGTTTGCAAGCCTTTGGTGGCCAAGTCCAGCAGTTCTGTGTGTTTAACTTGGATTTCACTGCTTCTCCCCTCAAATAACCAGTTGTGATCCTTCAGGACCTTTTCCATACCAAGCACCCCCAGTGTGAACTGGGCAAAACGGTGCCAGTGGTCAGTGTGGATCTCCACAATTAACACTCCTCTGGTTCTAATTATTAAAATTCTCAAGGAGCTAGGACTGATATTAATGAGGAGCTGTGGGAAGATGTTGTTGCCACAGCCAGAGCTGTTTGTGCAGGATCGTGAATCACCAGGTGAGCAAAGGGCCAGCCTGGGAATCCATCCCATCCCTCCTCGTGCTGATATGGCCCAAAGAGCTCAAATCAAAATTATCTCAGCTCCATTTCAGTCCTAAGGCCCCAAAGTGGAAGGGTTTGAGTGGATTTCATCTCTCAGCTTAGCAGATGTGCAAGGGCAGTAAACAATTTCTAAAAATAGTTGAATAGAACTGTACTGGGATAGTGTTGGGCCACCCTGGCTATATATAAAGAGGTGTTTCCAAAATTTGCTGTAACAGAACACTTGAATCTGTAAAGAAATGGTTTCAAGTTGAAGAGAACACATCAGTGCTGTTCCCTGCTGAGTGGGGGTGTGAAACTCTGGGGCTGTGCATTAATCCTGAATTTTAGCAGTGTTCTATTCTCGTTGGATCTCTTCTCACATTCTCCTTTAAATCACATTTTATATCGTTAATAACAAGCTGTCAGGTTAGATTTGCACTTTAAATTATTTGCCAGTTGTTCTTGAATGTTACACCAACAGCTGTTGGAGTTGCATAGGTTTTTTAAAAAATGCATTCTCACCTCTTATTTGCACACTGCTTTGCTGATTTCATGTGTGAATATTTTGCTTCTCTTGATAATTTAATTTAAAACATTTTAGAATGCTATAAATGAGAAAGAATGATCCAGTCCAAGTAGTGACAACTGGCTGAATTTCAAATCAATATTTTGCTAAATAACAAATTGATCCATTTTTATTCCCTGTAACTGATAGAACCTGCATGTTAATACCTGGTTAGGAATTATGGATTTGGGGCTTTTTTAATTGGTTTAGACATGGAGCTGACAAGCAGAGATGGAATTTTGGTAGTGAATCCATTGCTTTTATAAACAGGCCAGTTTTACTTGCCAAGGTGCAGGAAGGAGATTTTTGGTAAACCTGCAGCTTTTGGGTGTTAAATATTAAACATTGAAGCTGTGTAGCTCAGTGTGCCATTGGTGTTTATCTCTCCTTAAAAATGGCATTTAAACAGAATAGGGACAGCAAATGCCCTCTGTCCTGTCCCAGCTGCTGGCCAGGGCAGGAACAGAGACTTGAACTTGCCTTGATTTTATCAGCACCATAAAATCCTGCAATGGTTTGGGTTGGAGAGGACCTTGGAGCTCTGCTGCTTCCACTCCCTGCAGTGTTGGTGGCTGCTGGGATTTTCACATTGCCAAAACCACGGGCCCAGCCAGCTGGATTTTAACACTTGCAGAGTTTGGAGCTTTATTTATTCACTGTGGGAGCCTCGTGTGGTAAGTGCTGTGTGTAGAAGTGAAATAAATTGAATTTTATGCTGCAGTACAGTTTGCAATAATGCATGTGGTATCCTCTCATTTTGGCTCTGGTGTGTTTAAAGAAATGGTGTAAATTTAAATGAAACAATTCCTGTCTTAGGGAAGTTTAATGTCTAACTTTTCCAGAGGTGTAAAGCTGAGGTTTTTGGGAATTTTAAGGTTTATTTTGCTTTTTGGTCATACACACATGGAGATGTTCACCAGGCTCACCCAAGGAGTTTGCAGGTCAAGCAGCACATTGGACATCTCATGATACCAACCTGAATGAAACGACTTTAATGCATTTAAATATAAAATTCTGCAGCATGATGAATTGTTTAGTGCTCTTTGGCCTTGAGTTATTCCTCAGAGCTCTTTTTCTTTTTAACCACCTCCAATTAATAAAAGCAGATTCTGCTTTTCCTCATGGGCCATATCACTTTAACAAGCCCGGGCTGCTGCTATTGCAGACTCTCATTCATTTTTAACTCCTCTCTGCTAAAGGCTGCCTGTAAAGGCTGCCTGTTCTCCTCATGGCTCCTCTCAGTGGATCACTTACAGCTGAAAACGCTTTTGTTTCATGAAACGAAACTGCAACTTCCCCATTGAAACGCGCTGCTGTGCTCGGCCCAACCTGCCCGACGGGTTTAGCGCTGCTCAGGGGGAGGGACAGACAGACGGACACTGCAGTGCTGAGGGAAAATCCTCGCTGCTGTTCGTTCAGATCGGTCCCTTTCATACTCAAATGTTCCCGCTCAGCCTGATGGATCCCTCTTTTGAAGATGTGCTCGAGCGCTACAAGCAGCTCACAAATCGGAGTCTTTTATGTTTTCAGGGGTTTTATCCAACTTGTGCTCCTAAAAGGGTCGGTGAAGCAATTACTGAGGAAGTTAAATGCAATAAGGAATACAGGTATTGGTGAGACAAGGGGGTGATAATGCCTGGAAGATAACAGGTTTTTTTGCTTGATAAATAAGAAAATTGAAGGCTTTTCAAGCCGTGCACTTTCTGATGGTGGGAATTGAAGGCAGAGGGAGCAGTCCCGTGATCCCTCAGCTGAGCTGAATTAACCCAGGCAGTTCCTGAGGCTTTGCAGGGAGAGGAGGGAGCAGCACAAACCCTGAGTGTGAGTTCCTTCCTGTGGGAAAAGCAGGAATTTCTGCTCAAGGCCCCTGCCCCAGCCCCATCCAACAAAACCCTGATGGGAACCAAAACAATTTCTTTTACAGATGGATTTCTCCTGATTTTTTTCTTCTTTTAGACAGCAAGGATTCAGCTACTTTTTAGTCAACTTGTAAACATGCTTTTCTTGCAGGAGTGGGCTGTAAACTATACTGTGCTGCCTGTAAAAATAAATGTGACTTTTTGTAATGCCACCTACCCTGAAGTACCAAATAAAGTTACAGACTCGGTTTGGATAGCAGGGATGGGGAAGAGAACAAGAGGGGAGCTGGAAACCAAGTGCTGAAATAGATCTTAACTTCTTAATCTTCACAAAAAGTAAAAATAGAGAGGATGGTGGTGTAAAAGCAGCTTCAATGGCAAAGGGCAGGCTTGACCTGGAAATTGGAAAACCAGGATCTATTGCAGTGTCCTTAGACGGTCACTGTGGTGAGAGAAGGACGAGAATCTTGTTTCTTGATCAGAAGGCTTGATTTATTGATAGAAGATATATAATACATGATAACTATACTAAAAAGAATAAAGAGAGAGCTTGCAGAGGCTGCTAAGCTAAGAATAGAATAGAAAAGAATGAATAACAAAGTTCTGTGTTCAGGGAATCTCCCCTGAGCCGCTCCTGTGATTGGCCCTTGATGGTACACATGGAAAGGGGGCCAATCACAGGAACCCCTGCCACATTTTCACAGCAGCTGATAACAATTTGTTTACATTCTTTTTCTGGGGCTCTGCTTCCCAGAAGAGGGACAAATCCCAAAGAAAGGATTTCTATGAAGAAATGTCTGTGACACAGGATCTGACAGGATTCACTGCTGGTAGTGCCAAGTACCAGCAGCTCCTTCAGCAGCCTGGGCTTCTCCAGTGTGTGCAGAGCTCTCCTGGATGGAAATGGCAGGATTTTATAGGATTTTGCTCTTTTTTACTAATTACTGTGATCAGTCCAAGCATCTGATGTAACCCGTTGTCCTGGTTTAGGGCAAATTTGTTTGGGCCCCTCCAGAAAGCAAAACCCACACGGCCCCTCCCCCCAACCAGTTCGGGAAAAAATTCCTCGGAGAGAGGTGGAAAGAACCTGTTTGTTTGACTGGCCCAGCACCCCCAGCACACAAAATGAACAATACCCGGTGACACCGCTCTGAGAAAGATGGCAAAATCAGAAAGTCTCTGTCGGGGGTGGTTGCTCTGTTCTCAGTCCCTCCGGCTCCGGGTCCCAGTCCAGAACAGGTTCAGATGTCACAGGAACAGGAGAGGAGAAACAGTGTGGGCTGTTAGCTAGAACTAGCTAATAAGCAGAGGCCAAAGCAGAGCAGAAGCAAAAGCAGCAAGCTGAAGCTGGAAGTGCAAACCAGCCCTATGTACCGCCTGTCTCTGTGTCCCTGATAAGAGAAACCCAAACAAAACTTCCACTCTTCAGAGCTGCTCTTAAAGGCACAGAACAGATGAATGGGGATACACAAGCATCATAACGTCACCCCAGGACACTGTTATGGTTTTAAACGAGTGCAAAGCAAAGAAAGGCGTTCACTGTGCAGCATCCTGAGGTTCCCTGGCTGTGAGAGCCCTTGCAGGCCGTTTGTGTGAGCTCTGCTCAAAGGTCACAGTCCAGGCCTGGCTGCTGCTTTCCAGATGAAGCAGGAGATAGAGGTGGCATGAGCAGCCAGACAAAGGGAAGCTTTGCAGCCTCCCTGCCCTGCAGCACACTGGGATGGGAGATTTCCTGCTGTGGAGAAACCAGGATTGCAGCAAAACTGTTTTCTCTGCTTCCTAATGAACCTTCCTGTTTATACAGCCTTCATCTATTCCAGTGGGGGTGGGATATCCACGGTGCTGTTGCAGAAATACAAAAGGAAATGGTGGAATAATAGAAGTTTGAAACCTCCCCTTTGGTTTTAATCCCCAGTCTGGTTTGTAGAGGAGTTGAGTTTTAAAGCTTCAGTCATACAAAATAAACAGATCTGTGACTCAGTTGGTGTGTGGGGATTGACAGCCTGGAGTGGACTCTGAACTTCCCTGTGCAGCTGGGATTGGTGAATGGGACAGACTTGAACTTTTGGGTTAAAAATTGTGTCCAGCAAAGCTCCTGAAGTGACAGAGCTGCTGAGTGCAGGGGGGGCAGCCAGGCCTCAGACTGGGCACAGTGGGGAAAGGAAAAAGCTTTGGTGCTGTGCTTGTCAGTCCAAATCCTGCTGGAGTGTTCTTACATAGGTATTCTGTAAAGATAAATAGAATAGATATTCTATAAGGATAAATAAATATATATTCTTTAGAGATAAATAAATAGATATTCTGTAAAGATAAATAGAATAGGTATTCTATAAGGATAAATTAATAGATATTCTGTAAAGATCAATAGATAGATATTCTGTAGAGATAAGTAAATAGATATTCTGTAAGGATAAATAGATACTCTGTAAAGATCAATAAATAAATTGATCAATAAATTCTGTAAAGATCAATAGAATAGATTAGAATAGAATTTATTGATCAATAAATTCTGTAAAGGTCAATAGATATTCTGTAAAGATCAATAGAATATATATTCTATAAGGATAAATAGATATTCTGTAGAGATAAATAGAATAGATATTCTGTAAAGATAAATAGATAGTCTGTAAAAATAAATAAAATACATATTCTGTAGAGATAAATAGGTATTCTGTAAAGACAAATGGAATAGATATTCTATAAGGATAAATAAATAGATATTCTGTAAAGATAAATCTATAGGTATTCTGTATAGATATTCTGTTCTCTTTCTAGGGAGAGTTTTGCTTCATCATGAAATACAGAACATTTCCAGAGATGACTCAAACTACACGTTATGCTTTAAATGTGGTTCGGTTTACAGGAAACTCACGCTTTGAATGGTGCATCTGGTCTGAAACTTGAATTTTCAGTTGGGCTCTATCTTTTCTTACCCTGCCACCTGAGAGCTGCTGTGGCAGCCTCAGGGAGCTGTGAGCTGTCCCTGTGCAGGGCTGAGCCCAGGGCACAGCCATGGGTGGGAATTGCTGGGTTCAGCCCTGCTGGGACCTTGCAGGAGTGGCTTTGGAAAGGGGGTTTGGGCTGGGTGAGGTGCCAAGGGCTCAGCTGTCCCTGTGCTGTTCTAATGGCCTGGAAAGGCTCTGGGTGGCCTTGGGGCAGCCCACGCTCCAAAGCATGAAAGGAGTCTTCAGGTTTTTCAGTTCTTCAGTGTTGTTTATTAATTCTTATCTACAACATTTTCTCCTGGCCCGACAGAGGTCCCCAGCCATGAGCACACTGACTGCCCTCGGGGCAGTTGCTTATTTTTATACCAAAAACTACGTGTAAGATATTTACCTTTTCTCCCATTAACAAGCACACATTCAGTAAGAACCAATCTCAAAGTGCCACCATCACCATCAAAGATGGATGACAAGAAGAAGAAGAAGGACAGGACACACCCTAATTCCTCCATCTCCCCCCTGTACCGAGATTCCAAAACCTGTGTTTCACTCTATAATTAATCTATCCCTTCACCACTTATCCCTGTGTGACCCTCCCATCCTCATACAGGTGCTGTGTCCTGTGCAGGATCAAGGTCTGGGCACCAAACACTTCTGGCAACGTTCCAGGGCTTCTGAGCCCCTCAAGGGTTGTCTTGGCGACTCTGGACATCAGGAGTGATGTGCTGAGTTCCCTCACACAGGGAGGTGTGTGAGCCTTCAGTGCAGAGCAGCTCCTGCTGGTGTGAATCACCTCAGCCACAGGCAGGAGAGCCAAGTGCTCACCTCTGAACTGCTCCTTTCATGTGGCTCTTAATTCTCCATCGTTAACATGATTAAATGTGGGTTTGTTTCCTACAGAAGCTCTCCCTCCGCTGTTAATTGTTGTAATCTTCACTGCAGTGTTCTTGCCTCTCTCCTGGGGCTCTTCTCCATTCTCTGCAGCCCAGCCCTTCCTGTCTTCTCAGGGGCTCCACCTGGGCTCTCGACCCACCCCTATTTATTTGTTACCTTCACAAGCTACAGCTGCTGCCCAGCCAAGGACTTTGCAGCTGCAGCTCGTTTGGAGCAACTCAGACCCACACAGGTCTTACAATACAACATATATTCAGGCCCCCACCAAAAACTACGTGTAAGATATTTACCTTTTCTCCCCAATACCTTTCACCCTTATTGACAAGCGCACATTCAGTAAGAACCAATCTCAAAGTGCCACCATCACCATCAAAGATGGGTGACAAGAAGAAGAAGAAGGACAGGACACGCCCTAATTCCTCCATCTCCCCCCTGTACCGAGATTCCAAAACCTGTGTTTCACTCTATAATTAATCTGTCCCTTCACCACTTATCCCTGTGTGATCCTCCCATCCTCATACAGGTGCTGTGTCCTGTGCAGGATCCAGGTCCAGCCACCAAACACTTCTGGCAACGTTCCAGGGCTTCCAAGCCCCTCAAGGGTTGTCTTGGCGACTCTGGACATCAGGAGTGATGTGCTGAGTTCCCTCACACAGGGAGGTGTGTGAGCCTTCAGGGCAGAGCAGCTCCTGCTGGTGTGAATCACCTCAGCCACAGGCAGGAGAGCCAAGTGCTCACCTCTGAACTGCTCCTTTCATGTGGCTCTTAATTCTCCATCGTTAACGTGATTAAATGTGGGTTTGTTTCCTACAGAAGCTCTCCCTCCGCTGTTAATTGTTGTAATCTTCACTGCAGTGTTCTTGCCTCTCTGCTGGGGCTCTTCTCCATTCTCTGCAGCTCAGTCCTTTCTCTCTTCTCAGGGGCTCCTCCTGGGCTCTCGACCCACCCCTATTTATCTCAGTTACCTTCACAAGCTACAGCTGCTGCCCAGCCAAGGACCCTGCAGCTGTAGCTCGTTTGGAGCAACTCAGACCCACACAGATCCTACACTACACCATCTATCCAGGCCCCCACATTTCCCCCCTTTTCTTTTAACAGTTACACAATGACAATACACACACAGTCCCAGCTCTCAGGCTGCCACAGCTCTCGGCTGTCTGGGACCATACCTTCTTTCAGTGTTTGGTTGTGTGTTCTTCCCCACACGGGGCACCAGTTGTTGTAATCCTCACTGCAGTGTTGTTCTGTCCTCTCTGCTGGGGCTCTTCTCCATTCTCTGCATCACAGTCCTTTCTCTCAGGGGCTCCTCTTGGGCTCTTGACCCCCCCCCCCCCCCTATTTATTTGTTACCTTCATGAGCTACAGCTGCTGCCCAGCCAAGGACTTTGCAGCTGCAGCTCGTTTGGAGCAACTCAGACCCACACAGGTCTTACACTACACCATCTATCCAGGCCCCCACATTTCCCCCCTTTTCTTTTAGCAGTTACACAATGACAATACACACACAGTCCCAGCTCTCAGGCTGCCACAGATCTCAGCTGTCTTAGATACATACATAGAATATATGCATATCCCTATACAGTCCCAGCTCTCAGGCTGCCACAGATCTCAGCTGTCTTTACCACACAAATCCCTGGATGTTCCAAGGCTCTTTTCCTTGAAGGCCATATTCTTACAGCTTTCTGCTGTTACAGCTCCTTCATTCAAAGGCCATGTTATGTTCTAAAGTCCCAGTTCTCGGCTGTCCTATCTTCTATAGTTAATAGAGTAACTGCTCTGTGTTTGTGTGCTCTTCACAGACCATTTCCTCGGGATGGACAGGAAGGAAACTCTTCTGAGTAGGAGAAAATCCAAGCTGTATTCAGAGTTTCCTTCCCAAAAGAATCACCAGCTATTGCTGTGCTAAGCAGAAATATGTTATCTGTATGTCAATTGGGAAAAGTTTGTTTAATGGTGACACTTTTCTGCAGATCAATTATCCCATAACAGTGGGGAGCAAAGTACCTGAAGTGGTCAGCTGGGTGAATTTTGCAAGCAAAAGTTTGAGAACAACAATTAATGCTGAAATCTCTGAAAGAATATTTGAAGCACTTCAAGCTGAGTCATTTCATGAGCACTGAGGTTCATTTTTGTGTTGCTTCAATACAGGAAAAATGTTCAATGGTGCCTGGAGTGTCTAGAAATGATTCACCTTATCTCTTACTTCGGTATTTTTGTGGTTCTTTATGTTATTGTTCTCACAACTGTTGGTAACTCATGAGTGATGCTCTGATCTTTGTTTCCTCCAGACTTCACTGGCCAGTGAGAACACATCTGAACCATGGGAAATATTTTTGCTAACCTCTTCAAAGGCCTTTTTGGCAAAAAAGAAATGCGGATCCTCATGGTTGGCCTGGATGCTGCAGGAAAAACAACTATTCTATACAAACTTAAACTTGGTGAAATAGTAACTACTATTCCTACTATAGGTAAGAGTTTTGTGTTTCTCTGACTCATGGCTTGGAGATTTGGGTCTCAGCTGATTGAAGGACTTGGCTGTTAAAACAAACTTGTTAAAGGTGTGGTGTGAAGGTGGCACAGCCAAATATTCTGTCATGAGGGGAGGTTGTGACACTTTTGTGACTCTTTTCTCACTCCCCTCTATCAGTCACCTGGGGAATGAACCTTTGTGGGCCCCAGAAAGGCAATTTGTGTCCCAACTGGCATCCTGTCAGTCACACTGAGTAGCAGAGGGTTCATCTTTTCTTTTTTTCTCTTTTTATTGGAAGGTATTGAGATTTGCTGTTCTGAAAACCCAGGGGAGGTTGGGGAGTTTTGTTTGGTTGGTTGCAGGGGGAGTTTGTTTCTTTGGGGTTTAGTTTTTTGTTGTTTTGGGGTTTAGTTTTTGGTTGTTTTGGAGTTTAGTTTTTGGTTGTTTTGGGGTTTAGTTTTTGGTTGTTTTGGGGTTTAGTTTTTTGGTTGTTTTGGGGTTTAATTTTTGGTTGATCTGGGGTTTAGTTTTTGGTTCCTTTAGGGTTTATTTTTTGGTTGCTTTGGGGTTTATTATTCAGTTTTTTGGGGTTTGCTTTTTGCTTTCTTTGGGGTTTATTTTTTAGTTTTTTCGCGGTTTTTTTTTTTGGTTCCTTTGGCGTTTATTTTTTTGATTCCTTTGGAGTTTATTTTTTTGGTTGCATTGGGGTTTGCTTTTTGGTTGCTTTGGGGTTTAGTTTTTTGGTTCCTTTGGACTTTATTTTTTTGGTTGCTTTGGGGTTTAGTTTTTTGGTTCCTTTGGAGTTTATTTTTTTTTTGTTGTTTTGGGGTAATTTTTTTGGTTGCATTGGGGTTTAGTTTTTTTGGTTCCTTCGGGGTTTATTTTTTAGTTGGGGTTGGTTTTTTATTTAGGGTTTTGTTGTTTGGGGAGTTTGTTTCTTTGGGGTTTTTTTTTTTGTTTTTTTGGGGTTGGGTTTTTTGCTTGTTTATTGGGGTTGCTTGTTTGGGATTTTTTTTGTTTGTTAGGGTTTTTTTAAGGCAACACAGTTTGTTTTTTGTAGCTGCTCATGTAGCAATTCGATTTATCCATTGGGGTGATTTTGGGAGCAGCACAAGCTGGTTTTGCTTTGAGAGCTTCAATCAGAATTCTGCTGCTTTAAAGTCACTCCAATTTCAAGTGAACTTTTTAAATATTCACAATCAGAGAGTGTGCCCTGCTAATCACACCAGCTGTATTTAAGTGAGATTTGTGGCACAATCTCTTTTTTAGGTTTCAATGTGGAAACAGTAGAATACAAGAACATCAGCTTCACAGTGTGGGACGTGGGCGGTCAGGACAAGATCAGGCCCCTGTGGCGCCACTACTTCCAGAACACACAAGGTGAGTGAGCCCCCTCCTCATCCCCAGCTCTCCTGGGGCTAGCACAGCTTTTGGGCTGTCTTCACTCACTTCATTTTGCAAGTTTCTTGGAGGAGAATGGAAATATTTGTTATTCTAAAAGGTGTGTTTGTGTGCTGCTCGCTGCAGGTTCAGAGAGGGATGGGAAGGATTCCACAAACCAGTCTTCCTTGTCCTTCTGACTCAGGAGTTTGCTTTTTCTTCTGTCAGCATCACAGCTCTGCCCTCATTTCAAAGCAGAGTCTGTGCTTAAAGCTCTGCAGCCCCATGAGCTGGGAGTTTGTCACTTGTGTCACTCCTGGGCCTTTTTGTGTGTGTGTGACTCCTGTCACAGCATCTCAGGGGCTGCTGCTCCCTGGAAAATGCCCAATGGCTTTGTAGAAAAAATACCCAAGCTGCGAAAACAAACGCAAACCAACACCAGTTTTCACCAAGAACAGACTCTCTCACAGACATGAGAGTTCAAGTTTGTTTATTTTTGCTTATTTCTAGGTCTGATTTTTGTGGTTGACAGCAATGACAGAGAACGTGTGAACGAGGCCAGAGAAGAGCTTATGAGAATGTTGGCAGAAGATGAGCTCAGAGATGCTGTTTTATTAGTGTTTGCTAACAAACAGGTATGCACAGAAAAGGTGTCTGTCTGTCTGTCTGAACCCCTGAGAGCTTCCACCATCCTTGTGAGTGCCAGATCTTGACCTTGGTTTTAATCTTTTTAATGTTATGATAAATAACTCAGAGTAAATGGCCATTTGGGAATGTTGAAGGGAGAAAAAATGGATTAAATTCTCATTTGAAAGGATCATCCTTCTAAATAGACTTGGCCAAGAGAATCACATTGGGAGATTTTACAAACTGGGACTTTTAATTATATATGTGTTCATTTGCAGCAACACATATATAATATGTTAGAATTTGAGGTGGGTTTTACAAAGTTTTAGTTCCTACAAGGCCTTGGATGAACAGTCAGGTGTCAGCAGTCATTTGCCTTCCAAGTGTTTTTGAGAATCCTAAAGTCCTTCTCACCCAATTTTCATTATGCTTCAATCATTTTGGAGTGTGGGCTTGGAATTGTGAGCAGTGTCAGCACTGTGGGAATGGCTGGATAACACTCAAATATTCCATAATATTGATTTAGATTGGGTTCTAAACCTTTGAGGTTTTTTGTCAATATTGGGGAAATAGCTTGAATATCACAGTAATCCAGTGGGGTTTTCTGAAAGAGAAATTCTGAGAGCTCTTTAAAGCTGGTGATGGAGACAAGGACCTGACTCCATGTTTGAGAAAGCTGATTTATTATTTTATGATATATGTTACATTAAAACTGTACTAAAAGAATAGAAGAAAGGATTTCATCAGAAGGCTGGCTAAGAATAGAAAAAGAAGGAATGATAACAAAGGTTTGTGGCTCAGCTCTCTGTCCAAGCCAGGCGACTGTGATTGGCCATTAATTACAAACATCCAACATGGGCCAATCACAGATTCACCTGTTGCATCCCACAGCAGCAGATAATCAATGTTTACATTTTGTTCCTGAGGCCTCTCAGGAGATAAAAATCCTAAGGAAAGGATTTTTCATAAAAGATGTCTGCGACAGGGAATGACTGTTGTTGCTTCCCTCATATTCAGATATTCCATAATGTTGCTTTAGACTGGGTTGCTAAACTTTGAGGCTTTTGTTAATGTTGGGGAAATAGCTTGAATATCACAGTAATCCAGTGGGGTTTTCTGGAAGAGAAGTTTTGAGAGCTCTTTAAAGCTGGTGATGGAGGAGTGGGGAATTGTGGCCGTGCTCACAGGGGTCTGAGGATGAGGGAAGGGAAGAGATGAGGATCTGACTCCGTGTTTCACAAGGCTGATTCATTATTTTATTATATATATTACATTAAAACTATACTAAAAGAATAGAAGAAAGGTTTCATCAGAAGGCTGGCTAAGAATAGAATAGCAAAGAATGATAACAAAGGTTTGTGGCTCAGCTCTCTGTCCGAGCCAGCTGACTGTGATTGGCCATTAATTAGAAACAACCAACATGAGACCAATCCCAGATGCACCTGTTGCATCCCACAGCAGCAGATAATCATTGTTTATTTACATTTTGTTCCTGAGGCCTCTCAGGAGATAAAAACCCTCAGGAAAGGATTTTCCATAAGAGAAGTGTGTGCCAGGGAATGACTCCCAGTTGTTGCTTCCCCCAGGACCTGCCGAACGCCATGAATGCAGCAGAAATCACAGACAAACTGGGACTGCATTCCCTCCGTCACAGGAACTGGTACATCCAGGCCACCTGTGCCACCAGCGGAGACGGGCTCTATGAAGGACTGGACTGGTTGTCCAATCAGCTCAGAAACCAGAAATGAAACCATAAACCTTCCTCTTCCCTCTTTTTCCACCCTCCCTCTTATCTCCTCCTACTCGCCCTTCGCTTTACTCTAATGTGGCAAACTGTGCTACTTTGTGGTATTGAGTGCCGGAAGCTGTTTTCATTTCTTTTTTGTCACAGTATATATTGCATCATGCTGTAAATGTGGCAAATACAAGCCTGAAAACAGTTAGGTTTCTTATTTAATGTAAATAGTTTTTGTTTCCAATGAGGCAGTTTCTGGTACTCCTATGCAATATTACTCAGCTTTTTTATTGTAAAGAATCGAGTCACTGTTTAGTACCTGGAAGGGAATTCAGTGGGTTAATAACTAAGGGTTGCCAGTGGTCCTTGTGCAGTAGAGCTGGATTCCATCTTGGTTGGGTTGTGAGATCTGTGAGATCCATTTTGGTGGTTGGTTTTTAACCTGAATTCTGTATTTTTTTAAATAGACAAGGAAAAGTAAAAACACTTAAAAACACACAAACGTTTGACATCGCTTCTGCTGCTCCAGCTCTAACGTGGTGGTGACTCTTGATTCTTTTGAGAGGGTGAAGCAATGACTGACACCCAATTAGCTTCATCTGCTTAATGAACAGATCATAATTAGTAGATCTCTGGCTCTTTCTGTAGCTCGTAGTCTGTGCTCATCTCCGTTCACAACCGTTCAAAGATTTGCTGGGCCTGGTTTAGATGAGCTTTGCAGACTCATGCTAAACATCTGACTTTTGGTTCAGGTGAGATTTCTCGTTTCCATTGAACTTGAATCATTTCCAGAAGTCGACATTTTTAGCCTGTCATATTTGTCAAAAAGTGTTTTGTACTTTTCTTGTGCTTAAACCACTCCAGAAGGCAAAACCTTTCCACAGGAAGCACAGCCTGTCCTAGTCCTAAGCTCTATAGGCAGAAAGTACTGTACTTAACGTAAGAATTGCCATGAAAAACACCAAACATCTATGTATAGTGTCTAGGGAAAAAATAAAAACCAACAAAAAGCATGAGAGTTTGGAGAGTCATTCCACTCTACAAGTATTCAATCCCATTTTGGAACAATCTCATATCTGTATATGTGTGAAAACCCTTGGCATCCCTCATACTGCAAGGTTCAGATTTGCCATCAGAAAAATAAAAAAAAGACCTCTTTACTTTTCTTTTGTATTTTGATAAACACTGAAGAAGCTGGAGCTGTTAAACTTTAACTCGAGGAACTATCAGAACTGGTTTATTTAGTGTTGTGGAAACCTTTATTGCTTTCAATACACAACTAGTAATCAACTGTTTTGTATACTTGTTTTCAGTTTTCATTTCGACAAACAAGCACTGTAATTAAAGCTATTAGAATAAAAATCTCTTAACTATTTCATGTTTTTTATGCCTTGCTGTTCATTCGATCATCTTGGCAGAATCATAATTAAATACTTGTTGAATAAAAAGTTTCATGAAACTTGCACTGGTATCGTGTTGGTTTGTATCATCTTTCTGCAGAGGATCCATGTCCGGTTATCTCGGCTGTTTGAGGGGCCTGGAAAGGCCCGAGGTGGCCTTGGGGCAGCCCGCGTATCGAAGGACGAGAAGAGGCTTCAGTTCTTCTTTCTGTTTTTATGTTTATTAATTGTTTATCTAAAAGATTTTCTTTTGGCCTGACAGAGCTCTGCTCAGCAGTCAGCCATGAGCACACTCTCTGCCCTCCGGGGCAGCCACGTATCTTTATACCCATTGTTACATGTACAATATTTATCATTTTTCCCCAATACCATTTATTCTTATTACTCGGTGCACTCTCAGTAATAACCAATCCAAAAGTGCCACCATGGCCAAAGAAGATGGAGGAGTAGAAGAAGAAGAAGAAGGACAGGACACACCCCAATTCCTCCATTTTACTCCTCTAAACCCCCCTGTACATAAATCCTAAACCCTGTGTTTCACTCTCTAATTAACCAATCCCTTCACCATTCACCCCGGTGAAACCCTCCTGTCCTCATACAGGTGTCGTCTCCTGTGTAGGATCAAAGTCCAGCCACCAGACACTTCTGGAACATTCCAGGACTCCCGAGCCCCCCAAGGGTGCTCTCGGTGGCTCAGCACCTCAGGACTGAGATCCTGAGATCCGACAGATCCATGAAAATTTGCATGAAACTTTGAGGAAATCTGTGTTTTCCAAGAATGAATCATTGCTGGTTGGAAGCCTGCAGAGGGGGGCATATGTGGCCCGAAGTTTAGAGTCCGACTCGCTGAGGGCGAAAGGCCGACGCCCCTCTGCAATTCCTGGCCAGCGCCCTTCGGCGTCTGAGGGCCTTGGGCTGTGCTGGCTGCGGACTGGCTCACACCGCTGGCATTGGGGAGGAACGGAGCTGACCATTTCCCGGGGGTTAAACATCGGTTTATTGAAGGTGTTGCGGGATCCAAACATGGGGAAACCAACCGGGAAAAAGTTTTTTTAATAGGGGGTGAGACAGGATTATAAAGGAGGGGGGTGGGTACAGGCGGAACCAATCGGGAAAGGTGAGGGGATGAACTTCACAGAACTGACACTCCATGGAGACCAATAATCAAAAGGTAAAGGAGGTGTCCTGGGACCCCAGCCAGCCACCATCTCCAGAGAGGAGAAGGTTCTCGAAACCTGGGAGGAGGAAGGGGGTGATTGACTGGGCCCAGGGAGGAAACAACTTTCACTTATAAGGGAAACCAGGGGAGGAGCAATTACATATCGGCAACTATGAATAGCGGTTACTATGGCAACTTAGCTGACAGGCTAGCAGTGGCGGGAAAAACTGGGGGAACGAAACCATTTTACACATAATAGGGGAGAACAATACATAAATTGAGGGAATAACACAAGAAACTTAACAACACACTACAACAGAAGCCTCCAGGTGAAATGGTGGCTGGGGTTTGTTGGATCCTGCTGGAGTCACTTTGATGCCTCTGGGGCAGCACAGCTTGAGTTTCTTGGGTTGTTCCTCCTGCTGGTCCCAGTTAATTACAGATCTGTGAATGAGCAGTTTTGTGAGGGGAAAAAAGGAATTCCACCTTGCTAAGTGCTTTGTTTTGCATTTTCCATTTCTGCAGTTGTCTGGATCTGGGACAGAGCTCCTCCTCCTCCTCCTCTGGGTGATCCTGCTGCCTTCCCTGGCAGCTCAGCTCAGGCTGCTGCCAGCTCCTGGCTGCTCTCCTGCTGCAGCAGCTGCAGATCCCCCCTTGCACTGGAAAGCTGCAGGATCAAAGGTCTGTCCTGCAGGTCAGAGAGCAAATTCCCTCTGGGGAAACCTGGGACAGGAGTACAGGGTAAATAGCACTGGGATCACAAACCTCCTGCAAGTCAGGAATCCACCTTGGAATTTCAGGCTGTGAATCAGGATATTTGCATCCCTAATAGAGCAGGACAGCTCTTTATTCCTATTCTGGGAGGGAATTGAACTTGAAGGGCCGGCTGGGTTAGGATGCTGCTGCTCTGCATGCAGGATTTGCTGTGGAAAACGGGGAATGTGGTGATGTTATTGGAGCTGTGGGTGCTGTGCTCTGCCCTTTGCTCTGTCCCAGGCTCTCAGGCTGCAGTTTGGGCCACCCAGCAGCTGGGCAGGAGGTGGCTCAAGCCCAGGGCAGAGGATCCTGCAGTGCCCCAGGCACTTGGCAGCAGCTGGGCAGGGAGGTTTTGGGGTGAGCAGGGATGGGGCTGGGCTCCTTTACCCTCTGCCCCCTCAGTTTTGGCTTCCCCTGTTTCTCAAATGATCTTGGTTTGAGTGTGAGACAGGAACAGGGAGAGAGGAGAAAGCCCAGGAGAGCAGAACTGAGCTGGGCCAGCAGTGCCAGCTCCCTCTGGGCACACCCACCCCCTGTCCCTGTGCTGAGGGGCTGTGGGTGCCCATCACCCTGCCAGCCCTGCCACCCATCCATCCACAGCTTGGCACTGAAGGTGGGGACGTGGGAGCCCATGGAGGAGCAGCACTCTGGGCTTTGTGGGGTTTTTCTCTGCTTGCTGTGCTGTTCCACAGTGGGATGTTCCCAGGGGGCTCCAGCCAGTTTGGATCCCATGGAGGTGACCCCAAGCTCAGCCTGGTGAGCGCCAGCAGGGGCACAGCTCCTGCCCAGGGAGTGCCCAGCTGTGCCCTGGGGATCCCTGGCACGGCTCAGGAGCTGCCCTGGTGCCAAGGGGCTGCCAGCCCCAAAGATCACATTGGGGTGGGGTGGGGATCACACAGGCTGTGACAGCTCTGCAGCATCTCCCAGTGCTGGGACAGAGGGGCTTTGTGAGCTCCTGAGCACGGTGCCACTGGGCTTTTGTCCACCAAGGCACACAAACCCTCCCTGTCTGCAGTTGCATCATTAATTACACAAATGAGGCCCTTGTGCTTGGCAGCTGCTCCGGAGCTGCTCGGGACAGCCCCTTTCCATTTGGATCAATATTTCCATTTATTGGTGTGAAATTCCCCTTTCAGTGTGCCAAGAACATCAAGAATCACGTGCTGAGGGTTGGGAAGGGAGTTTGCTGCTCCCTGGGGTTTGTGGCCAGGGCAGAGCCTATGGAGGCACCTGGTCCCATCCACTTTGTCCCTGTAAATTGAGGAATTATTTATTATTTATTATTATTTAGGTGTCCAGGGCCAGGCTGGGACAGGGGAAGGTGTCCCTAGACAGGAGCTAGATGGGCTTTAAACTCCCACCCATGCACTGATGAACTTAGGGAAACTTTAAAGAAAACTCTTCAGCCACTGCACGGGCAGAGAAAGAAGACAAAACCCCATCATAATAACAATAATTATAATAATAATAATCTCTTCAGAAGTCTCTATCCATAAACACGAGGTATCCACAGCATTTTCAGCACCACCCCAGCAGCAGCCCTCACCCAGCATCAATCCTGCCTGGATTTCAGGAGTGAGGAGAAGGGCGCTGAAGGGGCTGCAGGCACCACAGCCTTAATGCCCTTTGCCACACTGCCCCGGCACCCGCGGGGCTGCAGCTTTTTTAATTTAATCACTTCAAAAATAGAAATCTCTGCACGATGTCCCTGAAACAGCGCCAGGCTCGCTCTCAGCCCTCCGAGTCGGTGTCGTGGCGCTGCCGGGCCCCGCGGGCCGGGGGGGAGCGGGAGCGGGACCGGCTCCTCTTCCTGCCCTTCCTCCGCGGGGACGGGTGGCGGCCGCGGCCGTCCCGGCTCCGACTCCGGCTCCGGCTGCGCCGCCGGGCGGGGCTCCGGCTCCGGTCGCTGCTGCTCGAGGATTCCGTGCCGGATTCCGTGCGCTGCCGCCGCCGGCCGTGCTGCGGCGATTTCCTGCGGTGGTGCCTGCGGGGACAGCAGTGACAGAGGAGACCCCAATAAGGTGATTCTGGGGGTGAAAAGGGGATTTTGGAAAGCCAGGAGGTGCCAATGACACATCCTGATGCCAGCCTCTACCTCTTATCACGATCCGGGGAAGAATCAGAGGATGATGGTGCAGCATCCTTCTTGGAATGCTTCTCCTTGTCCTTCTTCTTTTCCTTCTTGTGTTTCTTCTTTTTCTTGTTCTTTTTCTCCTTCTTCTTCTCCTTTTTGGATTTTTTGCTGCTCTCAGGTCTGCAGGATGGATCAAGCAATGAGAATCCCTGCACTGTGCATCCCTCTGGCTCCAAAAGCTCATCCCCATCCCTTTTTCCAGGCACATCCCACCACATCCCTGCTTTGCCAAAGAGAAGCCCACAGAGGCTTTTGGGGATGATTCAGAGAGATGCAAAACAAGCCCAGTGCCAAACAGAGCCACGGAAACATTTTGTAAAATATTTCCCATAAAAGCCAGGAATTTCTGGTGGTTTCCCACCAGAGTGGGAAAAATCCTCACCGTTTCTCCTCCACCTTCTCCTCCTTTTCCTGCTTCTTCTTGGAGACAGATGTGTCTGGGCTGCTGGAGACTCTCTGGTGCTGGGGTTGGAAAGGGGGAAAAATACAGAGTGAACCCATAAGCCCACAGCTTGTAATTACAAGACAAAAGGTTTTTATCCCTTTAAAAATTAAACTTAGAAAAAAATATAAATTAAATTCAGGGAAAAATTAGAATAACCTTAACAGCTGCTTCCAAATTAAAGCCCCACAAATGATCTCTGTGCCAACAGGACACAGGAAACTCCTGCAGGTCTGTGCTACAATACCCAGATGGTTTTTAGATGAAATATTCCAGGTGAGGGGCATTGCTTTTTGCCTTTTCCCATCCATTTTTGACCCTCCCAAGGACAGAGTGACCGGCACCGTACCGTGAAGACCGAGAGCCCCATCTTGGCTGCCTCTCTGTCCTCCTTGGAGAGCATCACCCTGCCAGCACTGCCACTGCAGAGAGACCACAGAAAAAGGCATAAAAACACTAATATCAAACAAAATGTTCAGAAATTGGTGTGGGATCCTTTGCTGTCCTCACCTGGAGCTGCCCAACCCCACCACCCGATCCACGTCCTTCTCGTCCCGCTCGCTGCCGTCCCTCTTGCACACCTCAGCCAGGTCCTGTGGGGAGAGGGGACAGTGTCCTGTGTGTGTCCCCAAAACCAGAGCCAGGGGACACTGAGGGGGTGTGTGGTGTTACCTCTTTGCTGAGGCCTGTGGGCTGCCTCTTCAAGCTCTTGTAGCCCCTGTAAGAACAAGAATGGGTGATTTGTGTGTGGGGACGCGCACCTGCTGGTTTTGGGGTTTCTGTGGGGTGGGGACTCACAGTGCTGCCATCATGGCCTCCTGCTCGGCCAGGCGGACTGCAGCCAGCTCCTCCTCCCGGGATAACGGGGGCCCCGTGTCCTTCTTGCCCTTGGCATACCAGGTCAGGTCCTTGCCCTTCTGCCACCGCCCCACCGGCGCCATCAGGGAGTTCCCTGTGGGGAACAGCGACCCCCCCTCAACATCACAGCGCCCCAAAACCACACAGGGGACAGGGAGGGTGGGACTGGAGCAGGATCAGCCCTTACCCAGGTAATTCTCACGCTGTTTGTCTGTCTTGACATCCTCCCAGCTGAACTGGTCCTGGCCCCCCCGGACCCCGCCCCGGGAGGAGCCGAACATGGTGGGGCCGCACCCTGCAGGGGATTCGGGGCGTTCTGGAGACTGCAACGAGATCAGCGCCGGGGTTACCCACTACAGATCCTCCAGCAGCTCTGGGGGGGCTCCTGAAGGCGCAGGGAAGCAAATTTGGCTGCCCAGGAGTGAGTGGAGTAACCAAAGGCTTTTGTGGGGGCGTTAGAGGGGGATTTATAACCCGGAGGTGGGAGGGGGTGCACAGCTTAGGGAGGGTCCCAGCCTGGGTGGGAGGGGGGCTTAGGGCAGCCCCAAGGGGGTTCATGGACTTGGGGGTTCAGAGTCTGGGGGAGGTTCAGGGCCTCAAGGAGGGTTTAGGGCAAGCAGCGGGGCAGTCACAGCTTGGGGGTTTCAGGCTCTGGGAAGGGGCTGCAGAGCAAGGAGGGTTCCCAGCCTGTGGGGGAGAGTTCAGGACGAGAAGTGGGAAGGCTCTGGGTCTGCGAGGAGGTTGCAGTGTTGATGGAGGGGTTAAAGCCCGCATGGGGGTTCTGGGCTCCCAGGGGGAGGGTTCATAGAGGGTCTAGGAGGGGTTCACAGCGTGGATGGGATGAGCTGGAAGAAGGGATCATGGCCTGAGGACGGGCTGGGCGGGGAGGTTGCACTGCCCGAGAAGAGGCTGCACGGCCCGGGGTGGGACATTACCTGGGGGAGACTTTCAGGGTCTGGGAAGGGCCGGGGAAGCTGCAGGGCCTGAGGTGGCAGTCTGCCCGTGCCCGAGGCGTGTGAAAGCAGCTCGGGGCGGTTCCCTGCAGTCCGAGCCCCTCCGGGTTGGGGAGGGCGAGGACCGGGCGGGCCGGACCTGCGCGGTCACCCAGAGCCCCAAAATCCCCAAAATCCCAAAGCCGCCCCCGCTCCCCTCACGCACCTCCGGCCGCCGAGCGCGCCCGCCCCGCCGCTACCACCGCGGGCACGGCCGGAGGGGGGGCGGACGGGCGGTACCACCGGGCCGCCCAGCGCGGGGGGAGCCCCGCAGAGCCGCACCAACACACACGGCTGGACTTGTACAGTTTTATTTATACATTTATTTATACATTTAAACACTTCTGCTTTCAGCGCTTTACTTCTTCCAGAACTTCTTGTAGGTGTCCAGGTCGATGCCCTCGAAGGTTTCTTCCTCCTTGGCCTTAGGCTTGCTGGGGAATTGCCGGCGCAGACGAGCCTTGCGCTCGGCTTCGGGCAGCGTGTTGCTGTCCAGGGGCATCTGGGGACACGGGGGACACGGGATGAGACCGCGGGGACACAGTGTGACACCCCAAGGACACGGCATGATACCCCTGGGACATGGTGTGAAATCCCTGGGACATGGTGTGACACCCCCAGGACACAGGGTGAGTTCCTAGGGACAAGTTGTGAAGTCTTGGGACAAGGCATGAGACACCTGGCACACAGTGTGACACCCTCAGGACACAGGATGAGATCCCAGGAACATGGTGTGAGATTCCCCAGGGACATGGTGCGAGCTCCCAGGACATGGGGGCATGGTGTGGAGCTTTGGGACAAGGCATGACACCCCTGGGACATGGTGTGACACCCCCAGGACACAGGATGAGATCCCAGGGACACAGTGTGAGCTTCCAGGACATGGTGTGGAGCTTTGGGACAAGGCACGAGACTCGTGGGACATGGTATGACATCCCTGGGACGTGGTGTGACACCCCCAGGACACAGGGTGAGCTCCCAGGACATGGTGTGAAGCCCTGAGACCTGGCATGAGACCCCTGGGACATGGTGTGACATTCCCCAGGGACAGGCATGAGTTCTTAGGACATGGGGTGAGATCCCAGGACATGGTGTGAAGCCTTGGGACAAGGCATAAGACCTCTGGGACATGGTGTGAGATTCTCCTGGGACACGGTGTGACACCCCCAGGACATGGTGTGACACCCCCAGCACACAGGGTGTAACCCCCATGGACACGCTGTGACTTCCCAGGCCCCAGGACAGAGTGTGAACCCCCTGAACCACACCCTGAGCCCCCTGGGGACACACCACAAGCCCTTGTGACCCCCCTGCTCCCAGCCTGTCACTGTCCCCGTACCATGAGGATCCTCTTGGGCTCTCCGTAGCGCAGGCGCACGGTGGAGCCGTCGGTGCTGACGAGCAGCATTGGGTACAGGCGGCCGTAGCGCTGCCGCTGCAGGTGCCCGATGGCTGCGCGGTTGGAATTGCTGCGGGTGCAGGCACAGAGCGGCAGCCGGGACCGGGCCAGAAGGCGCAGGGCACTGCAGGGGAAACGCTGGTGTCACCATGAGGGTGATGAGAGCTCACACCCGGTGTCACTGTGAGGGTGACAGGCCAGTGTAACCCTGAGGGTGACGGGAGTTCCGGCCGGTGTCACTGTGAGGGTGATGGGAGCTCACATCGGGTGTGAGGGTGACAGGAGTTCACACCGGGTGTCACCATGAGGGTGACAGGAGCTCACATGCGGTGTCACCGTGAAGGTGACGGGAGCCAGGTGTCACTGTGAGGGTGTCAGAGCTCCGGCCAGTGTCACCGTGAGGGTGACAGGAGCTGCGGCAGGTGTCACCATGAGCTCACACCAGGTGTCAGCGTGAGGGTGACAGGAGCTCACACTGGGTGTCACCATGAGGGTAACGGGAGCACTGGCAGGTGTCACCGTGAGGGTGACGGGAGCTCTGGACAATCTCACTGTGACAGGAGCTCTGCCAGGTGTCACCGTGAGGGTAACAGGAGCTCACATCGGGTGTCACCATGAGGGTGACGGGAGCTCCATCGGGCCGTTCCCGGCGGGAGAGCCGCCGCTGCCCCACGGGCACCCCGCGCTCACCTCAGCGCACCGCTGGCCGCCATCGCAGCCCGGCTGTGAGGGACGGGCCCGGCACACGGAGCAGGGGACACAGGACACTGTGGGGACAAGGAAAGGTGCTGCAATGGCTGTGGGGTGACACCGCCGTGTCGCCATCGCTGTGAAGCTTCCACATCCTCCCCTCAGCGCGGGGCAGCCCTATGACAGCTCCGGCCTTGGTGTGGCTCCACCCGCTCCCGCAATGGTTCAGCCCCACGTCTCCCCCGCCCTCGCCATGGGTCAGCCCAACCACGTCCCCCTGCCCAGCCATGCGTCAGTTCCATCACAGTTCCCCCCTCTCCCCGTCATGGTTCAGACCATCACGGTTCAATCCCATCATGCCTCCCCCCCACAACCCTCCCGCCTCTCTCCAACCCCACTATGGCTCCCGCCACCGCACCGTGCTTCGGCCCAACACCGCCCCCTCTCCGCCCCGCCGTGGTTCATCCAACGTTGCTCTTTCCGTTCTCCCCTAACTCCCCCCTCCATCACAGCCCTGCCGGTGCTCCCCCCTCCCCACCACCATGGTTCAGCCCCTCGCTCACCCCCCCTCCCGGCCCTCCGCGTGGTCCGTCCCGCCGGCCCGCACTCACGTGACGGCGCGCTCTCCCCTCGGTGACGTCAGGCGCGCGGCGGTGGCGGCGGGCGCGCGCGGGGTCTGCCGGGAGCGCCCCCCCCCCATCCCCTCATGATCCTCGGGCGGATGCGCGGGGCGGGGATCGCCCGGGCGGGTGAGCGGGGATGGGGCCGGGGCTCGCATCCTCACGGGCACCGCGGGCTGAGGGGCACAGCCGGCCACAGGGACCGTGGACAGAGGGGGTCCAGCCAGCCCGAGCAGCTCCGTTACTCACAGGAGTCCTGGGCTGAGTGGCCTCGGGGCGTTCAGCCCCTCACGGAGGGCTTGGCTTGAGGAGTCCTGGCCGGGGTTCTCAGCCCCGCATAAGGACGCTTAGCTGAGGGGGCCCAAGCTGCGCTGGGTGCCGAGCTCCTCACGGGGTTCCTCTGCTGAGGGGTCCCGGGCTGCTCAGCCGCTCTTGGGGGCCTGCATTGAGCAGTCCTGGCTGGCCTTGGGGGCTCTGCATTGAGGAGCCCTGGCTGGTCTTGGGATGCTCAGGTGCTCAGCCCCTCCTGAGGAGTCCTGGCTGGCCTTGGGAACCCTGCACTGAGGAGTCCTGGCTGGCCTTGGGGGCTCTGCATTGAGGGGTCCTGGCTGGTCTTGGGATGCTCAGGTGCTCAGCCCCTCCTGAGGGCTCTGCATTGAGGGGTCCTGGCTGGTCTTGGGGTGCTCAGCCCTTCTTGGGGACCCTGCATTGTGGAGCCCTGGCTGGCCTTGGGGTGCTCAGCCCCTTTTGGGGACCCTGCATTGAGGGGTCCTGGCTGGCCTTGGGGTGCTCAGCCCCTTTTGGGGACCCTGCATTGAGGGGTCCTGGCTGGCCTTGGGGTGCTCAGCCCCTCACAAAGGCCTTGGGCTGAGGGGTCCCAGCTGGCCCCAGGCTGCTGAGTGCCCCATGGGGGTGCTGGGACACTGAGGTACCGACCTGGGGGTGCTGATCCCCCCACGCAGCCCTGGGGAGGCTGAGCTCCCCCTGCTCTGCCCTGTGTTATCCGTGTGGGATGGCTGAGGGGGTGGCACCGGTCACAGCTCCACACGGGGCTGTCCCCAGGCTGGCTGTGTGCCCTTGCCAACATCCACAGCGGGTCCCCATGGCTGAGCTGCTCCAGGGTGTCCCTGGTTGGATAAACCAGACAGGGATGTGGGGGTTTTTGAGTTAGGGTTAGGGTTCATCTTTAGGGGTAAGCATTCCTCAGGTATCCTAAAACAAACACGTGTGGGGAAGGTAAAACCACATCAGTGTGAGCTTCACCTCTAAAGGTTTTCCCAGCTGGGTAAACTGGTTTTATCCTCCTGGTGGGCTCTGCTTTACAGGAGAACATGATCTGGGAATAATGGGCTTGGAGCTCCCTGATTTCTGCAGTGACCTCGAGCAAGTGCAGCATCACCACTCCCTGCAAGCCAGGCTGCAGCCAGTGGAGAGCTCATTAGTGCTTTGTAGGTAATTATTTCCAGGAAAAAAGGTGGCTGAGCTGCAGCTCTGCACTGCTGTGGGATGCTCTGCTCCTCACAGAATCACAGGGTGGGAGAAGTTGGAGGGTTGGAACCTCCCTGCAGATAATTCCTGTCTGTGACAGCAGGAGCTCTCTCCCTTCTTGGAAGCTGTCCCAAATCTGTGGGGGTGGCACCTTTATAACAAACCTGCTAAAAATAGGGGCTGGGATTACAATCCTAATCCAGGAGACCTTTCTCAAGGCTCCAGGGAAACCGTGCTTTAATCTTCTTTTCTTCTTCATAAGGTGGCTTTGCCTTCCCTGTAAAGCCTCTCTGCTAATCAGTTTTAATTTGTTTAACTCTTGTGATGTCTGTCCTTTGCTCCCCTGGTGAGCTAAAATCCAGGGTGAATTTAGCAGCACAAGCAGACCAGGAGCCATTCCTTGCCTTGGGGACACCCTCCTGTCACCACCTCTGCAGCCCAGAGGGGTTTGTGTGGCTCAGGAGATAATTAATATTGTTAATTAGTTGGGCTGTTCTTTTGCTGATCAACTCTGCAGTGGTTTTGGTGGGTTAGGCTGGATCCCAACCCATTTTTAGGAAACTCTCTGTGCTGGATATTTGCAGATTGGCTGCTCTGAAAATGCCAAAATCTGACAAAAGGGGGGAATAAAAAATTAAGCTTGTCCCTAAAATAAATACATTTTGTGACATTCCTGCTGCAGCCAGCTTGGAAATGTGATGCACCATTCCTGAAGCCAAACAGGAGAGAGAAAAAAGCTTCATATCCACCAGATCCGGGGGTTTGGGGGTTTCTTGTTGCTTTGGCTGTGGTGTTTGGGGAGCAGGGAATGAGGGCAGGGACATCCTGGGAGTTGTGGCTGCTCCATCCCAGGCCAGCCTGGGACAGTGGGAGGTGTCCCTGCCATGGCAGGGGTGGCACTGGATGAGCTTTGAGGTCCCTTCCAACCCCAACCATTCTGGAATTCTGTGAAATTCCCAGTTTGCCAGTGGGATTCCATGGCAGTGGAAATGCTTTTTGTTCCCTCTCCGTTTCCTTTGCAGATCTGCAGCAAGAGAAGGGATCCACAAGGGAGGCAGGAGGAAACACCTGCAAGTGTTCAGGTTTATTTTTAGCTGTTCTGAAAGCAGTGAGACGTGGTCACAACCCAGGTGTCTTTTCTCTTGGTTGGGAGTATTTTGGGCTGGAAAAGGGGGTGAGGTGGAGGAGGGGGTCCCAGTGTGGGAGTGGTTTGAGAGAAGGAGGTTTCCTGTCGTGGAGCTGCTCCAAAGGAAGAGCAATGTTCCTGCAGCAGCCAAGTGCCTGAAGTGCTCCAGGCTGGATGGAGCTTGGAGCAGCCTGGCAATTCCTGGTGGGAAATCTCCTTGCCCACGGCAGGGCTGTGGAATAGATGCTCTGGAAGGTTCCAACACAAACCATTCCACACAAAACCCCTGTGCCTGCAGGGCCAGGAGCAGCTTTGCTGTTCCCACAACCCCATCCCAGCCAGGGCTGGCACCCCTCACCTCCTGGGGGTGCTGCTGCAGCTTTGGCAGCCAGGAGAGCCGAGTGGAGGAGGAAGCAGGGGGAGATTAAAGCTCAGCAGGGTTGTTCTCATTGGCCACCTTCAAATGGCAGCTGGTTAATGAAGGCTTTAGGAGCTCACAAATAGCCCAGCTCTGGCCCCAGTGTGCTGTGCTGCTGCCTCTGCTTTCCTTGGCTGGAAAGGAGCACAAGGGAAAGGTAAGGATGGGTTGGAGCCTCTCCCAGCCCCCTTCCCACTGTCTGGGTTCAATGGATGATTGGAAGTGATTTGGGCAGCTTTACATTTCTGCTGGTGTTTGTTAGGGGCAGGTGAAATTCTGAGGGAGATGAGGGGAAATATCTTTTCCTTCTGACTGGGATTTGTGGAAGGGAACCTGGAAATCCATGACACCCCAATGTCACTTGTGCTTGTGGAAGCTGCTGTGTGATGGAGCAGCGTTGTTTGGGGCAGATCTGTTGTGAAGGCTGAAGGGGATGAATTTGTGTCCGTGAATTTCCAAGGAATGCTGAGGGCTCACCTGATGGATGATGTGGGGACAGAGAGAAGAAAACGCTTTGTGTAACTGCTCTGCAAGCACTGAGTGGCATTTCCCTGGTGCTTTCTTTTGGTATTGACCATTTAGTCAAAACCTGCGTTGTTTGGAAATTACAGAACTTTAAGGGCCTGGGGAATGGTAGGAAAGCCCCCAAAAGACTTGGTAGAGTTTGTTTTTGGGGTGATGGAGCCTAACCCGGCTCTGTGATGATGGGATTGGTCCTTCCACGATTTCATCTCTTGGATCTCAGAGGGCACTAAACAAGAAAAAAAAGACGAATAAAGGAATTTCCTTATGGATGATAATCGCCCGTGGGTGTTTCACTGCCCACGCTGCCGCTGCGGCACCTCCTGATGCTCTGTGCGTTAAACCCGCCTGGGATGAGCTGCGGTCAGCCGAGGCTCCTCGGGAGCAGAGAAAAGTTGTGTAATTCACTCTCCGTGCCGTGCTGCCCCAGGGAGGAGGAGCAGCAGGGATTTAGGGCTGCGAACGCGGGGTCAGCGAGAGGGAGCCCGGCGGGATTAGCCCGCGGCCGCTCTGGTGAGACAGCACTGCGCTTAAGGCTGCTTGAAAAGTGATGTGTAAGGTCAGCGTGACATTGCTGTGAGCGCATTTAAAACGGAAAGGCTTTATCTGCTTCTTGGCTGCTGCCTCCGCGGGCCACACCCAGCCCGGAGGCTGAGGAAATGATTTTATTGCTTGCTGAAACTGAAATGGGAAGAACTTGTTTGATTTGTTCCACTCTCACCATCGCTTCTGGTTTGGAAGCTGCTGATGGATGAGGGGTCCCTGTGGTACCCCCACACTTTTAAACAGCATTTCTTCTTTTGCACATGTGGATAATTAACCTTTATTCTCTCCAGAGACACGGGAATGTGAAAACTCCTCTCCTTTTTCCCCCTCTCCTTTTTCCCCCTCTCCTTTTTCCTCCTCTCCTTTTTCCTCCCTCTCCTTTTTCCTCTCCTTTTTCCTCCCTCTCCTTTTTCCTCCCCTTTTCCCTCCCTCTCCTTTTCCCCCCTCTCCCTTTTTTTTCCCCCTCTCCCTTTTTTTTCCCCCTCTCCCTTTTTTTTCCCCCTCTCCCTTTTTTTTCCCCTCTCCCTTTTTCCCTCTCCTTTTCCCCCCTCTCCTTTTCCCTTTTCCTCTCCTGTGGCCCCAGGCTGCATTTTTTTCACCTATACCAGGAACTGATCTCTGGATCTCTTTCTTTCTTGCCATGAAACACCTGCAGATGGAGTTGGTGCTTCAGGAAATGTGGGAATAAATCCCTGAGCCTGTTCATGGCAGTGATTGCACCTGAGCTCAGCTGCTGTTACAAGGGTTTGGTGATAGAAAGTTTTACCTGCAAATTCTCTCCCTGTGAGAGGGAAGGGACTGGGATTGTACCTCTGTCTCATGATTCCAGATGTCACCATGCACAAACAGGATTTTGTTCCTTTTAAAGAGAGTTTTCCTTAGGATTTTGGTCCCAGTGAGACCCAGCTGTGATGGAAAACATCTGGCTTCAATCATCCCAGTTTAGTGGCAGCTACATCCCAGTTTCCTCCTTCTTTGGGTTACATCCTATGAGTTTAACCTCAGTCTCTTGAGAAATGTTTCTGCACACTCAGTGCTTTTTATCAGCTCTGAGCTTGTGATTTTGCATCATTTCATCTTTCCCTGCATAACTTTGTACCCAAGGGTAAACGATTGGTGCTGTTTTGAGGGGCTGAGCACTCCTGGGAATCCACAGCTGCATTTCCATGGGTGTTTCTGACCAGAGCCATTTCTCTGTCTGTCCCCAGTCATGCAGGGACCAAGGCCAGTGGTTCTGAGTGGCCCATCAGGTGCAGGGAAAAGCACTTTGTTAAAGAAACTGCTCAAGGATTATGAGAACATCTTCGGCTTCAGCGTCTCCCGTGAGTATCCAGGGCTGGGCCAGCTCTGAGCCTGCCTCTATTTGTACCTAAATTATGGTTTGGCTGTGTCCCAGTCTGCCTGTGGGATCAGATTTAAAAAACCTGGGGATGTTTCAATAATTCAGGGCACCTTTTACTCCTGGTATTAAATGGTGAGGCCAAGCTTTGTCTGGAGTAGCACCTTTCCAGGTTTAGTGACTCCCACATCTCTAAACTTAGAGAGTAAACAAGGTTCTTCTGAGTGATTCTTGATGTGAAAATAACAAAATCCCCCCACATTTCTGCTTCAAAAGCCAGATTTTTTGTGATTTTTTTTCATGGAGCTCTGTAAGGTGTTTTTAGGTCCTTTTCCAAAATGTGTTTTAATGTCCCAACACTGTGTGTACTGCAAGTAAAACCTGTGCTTTGAGGTCTGGATTCACTCCACCATGAAAGAACAAAATATTGGATGTTTAACAATCTAATGCTATGGGAGGAGAAAAAAACTTAAAATTATCCATTTTGTGTGTGTTATCCTATGCTCTGAATTCAACTGCATCTCTCATCTCACTCCAAACTAAACTTTTTCTCCCAAATTGTCTTGGTAGGTTTTTTTTTTCCTAGGGATCCTTGTGCCACTTGCACCTTGGGATTTCTTTGATCCTACAGCACCTGTGGGTGATGCACAGAATTTACAAGGCTATTTTTAATTTTTGGGGTTTTTTTTTTCCTGCAGATACCACAAGGCAGCCAAGACCTGGAGAAGTGAATGGCAAAGGTGAGCCTGTTGCAGTCAGGTCTGTCTCATTGGACTCTCCAAATAATTCAGATTTTCAGTTGGGTCTGTCTCATTGGACTCTCCAAATAATTCAGGTTTTCAGTTGTGTCTGTCTCATTGGACTCTCCAAATAATTCAGGTTTTCAGTTGGGTCTGTCTCATTGGACTCTCCAAATAATTCAGGTTTTCAGTTGGGTCTGTCTCATTGGACTCTCCAAATAATTCAGGTTTTCACTTGGGTCTGTCTCATTGGACCCTCCAAATAATTCAGATTTTCAGTTGGGTCTGTCTCATTGGACTCTCCAAATAATTCAGGTTTTCAGTTGTGTCTGTCTCATTGGACTCTCCAAATAATTCAGGTTTTCAGGTCTGGGTTCTCATTTTAGGTGCTGTGCTCTGAACTTGGGTGATTTGATTTTCCAAAGTTCCAGGTGGTTCTGAGGAGGTTTCTCCAATGGCCACTGCTTTGGGAAGTGCAGCTGCTCAATGAGATGATTTTAGCTGTATTAATTGCTTGTGCCCAGCTGTTTTCTCATGTATTTGCATTTTTAAGAAACAACCAAATGAGGTTTGTTCTTCATTTCTAATGGCAGTTTTCCCTCTGTAGTGACAGGAAGGAATTTCAACAGAAGACAGATAAATATTTCTTTTTAGTTAGTTTGGTTCTGATGTTTCCTTTTATCTCCCTCTCTCATCCCATTCTGGTCTTTAATTAGAAATCCTTTAAATGAAAGGCCTCAGCATTCCTGCTCTAATGTGTCCCACACCTGGAGGCAAGGGAGGAGAAGTTCCCACTGCACCAGGAATGGGAAAGGATGTGAAAAATGGGGTAGAGCAGCATTTTTGGCCACACAGAAAACTCCAGAAAGTTTTGAGCGGGTGTTTGGACAACTGGTGTGGAAGTAGAAAGTGAATCCTTATCTAAAAGAGATTTTTTAGTGTCTTCTCCCCCAAAAACCCATGGGTGTCATTTTGACCATGAAGTTTACCTTCAGAATGTTAATTTCTCTCCGTTTTTCCTTCTCCAGATTATCACTTTGTGAGCAGAGAGGAAATGCAGAAGGAGATTGATGCTGGGGAATTTATCGAGCACGCCGAGTTCTCCGGGAACATGTACGGGACAAGGTGGGTCAGGTGTCCCTGCCTGTGCCCCAGGGCCTTGGACATCCTTCCCAATCCAAACTAGTCTGGGATGTTGGAAAATAAATCCAGAATCTCTCCAAGCCCCTGAGGATGTTCCTGCTCAGATGTGAGAGAAATGGAGAGTTGAAGAAGAGTTGTGAAGTTCTCACCAATCCTTTCTGCTCCCTAAGTCAGCAGTGAATTATAATAAATGATGGAAAAGCTTGAGGCAATTCCCCATGCTGGGGAAGAGAAATTGTCTTTGCAGCATATAAAAGCCATCACTTGAAAAACTAAGTGGAGAATTAAATGCATTTTATGACCCAGATGTGTGATGGTGTTCACAGGGGTCTGAGGATGAGGGAGAAATGAGGATCTGACTCCATGTTTCACAAGGCTGATTTATTATTTTATGATATATATTACATTAAAACTATACTAAAAGAATAGAAGAAAGGTTTCATCAGAAGGCTGGCTAAGAATAGAAAAGGAAGGAATGATAACAAGGGTTTGTGTCTCAGACAGAGTCCCAGCCAGCTGACTGTGATTGGCCACTAATTAAAAACAACCACATGAGACCAATCCCAGATGCACCTGTTGCATTCCACAGATAATCAATGTTTACATTTTGTTCCTGAGGCTTCTCAGCTTCTCAGGAGAAAAACTCCTAAGGAAAGGATTTTCCATAAAATGTGTCTGTGACACAGATGGAGCATCCAGGTCCATCCAGCATCCTTCAGCAGTCAGTGGATCTCTGCAGAAGGGACTTCTGTGGTTTTGCTCTTTGGTGAAGATTATTTCCATGTTTGTCACAGAATCCCAGGATGGTTTGGGTTGGAAGGGACCTTTAAGATCATTGAGTTCCAACCTCCTGCTATGAGCAGGGAACTTCTCTGCAGGTGGTGAAGCTGTGCCAGGCAGGAGTTCATGCACATCCCACCCATCCCTGGCATGGTCCCACTGATCCATGCCCACAGCTTCCAGCATGGCTTTGCCAGCCTCCAGCAGGACACAGCAGCTCCCTGCCCCAGCCAGAGCAGTGACACTTGGAGCAAATCCTCATCAGGAGCAGAGCAGGCTCTGTCCCCTCCTGCCACAGTTTGGGGAGCCCTGTGAGGTTTCCCCAATGCTGGAGGGGACACCCCAACCCTCCCTGTGTCACTGTCATATTTTATCAAAAATCCTTTGCCGAGATTTTTCTCCTGAGAAGTTGAGAAACTTCAGAAATTAAATGTAAGCAATAATTATCTGATTGCTTGGAATGTGGTTTGGAGGTTGCTCACCAACAGGTGCATCTTTGATTGGTTCCATGGGAATTGTTTTTAATTAATGACCAATCCCAGTCCAGCTGTGTCAGGCTCTCTAAATCTGTCATAGGTTTTTATTATCATTCCTTTCTAGCCTTCTGATGTCTCTCTTTTAGTGTAGTTTTAGTATATCATTTCTTTCAATATTATATGATATCAAAAAATAATAAATCAGCCTTCTGAAACATGGAGTCAGAATTCTCATCTCTCACCTCCTCCTGGGGACCCACAACAATTAATAACCACACCCCTGTGTCATGGACATCTTTTATGAAAAATCCTTTTGCTAGGATTTTTCTCCTGAGAAGCTGAGAGGCCTCAGAAATGAAATGTAACCAATGATGATCTGCTGCTGTGGAATGCAACAGGTGCATCTGGGATTGGTCTCATGTGGTTGTTTTTAATTAATGGCCAATCACAGTCAGCTGGCTCAGACTCTGGTCAGTCACAAGAGTCCATTTCTATTCCTTGGTAGCCTTCTGATCAAATCCTTTATTCTTTTAGTAGAGTTTTAATATAATATATATCATAAAATAATAAATCAGCCTCTGAAACATGGAGTCAGATCCTCATCCCTTCCCTCCTCCTGGGACCCCCGTGAGCACCCCCTCACCCTGGGCTCTCTGACCCTTCCCTGTGTGCTGTGTCCCCAGTAAAGGAGCTGTGCAGGCTGTGCAGGCCCAGAACCAGATCTGTGTCCTGGACATCGACATCCAGGGCGTGAAGAACATCAAGAGGACGGAGCTGAACCCCATCTACATCTCGGTGCAGCCGCCCTCCATTGAGATCCTGGTGAGCGCCCGCCTTGCTTTGCCGTTAGCGCTTAGAGGTAATCAGCAGCCTCGGCTCCCCTTCCCTCTGCAGGGCCCTGTCTAGCTGGGGACACATCCCCAAACAGAGTGACAAAACTGTCCCTTGTCCCCTCACAAAGGAAGGAAGCCCAGAAGTTTCTTTCCTCCATTAGGTTAAAAAGCCATCTCATAGGCTTAGGAGACTTTAGCTCAAACTTAAGGATAGCTCAGTGGACAGGAGCCAGAAAGTCCTGCCTGGGCAGTTCACTAAAAAAGAGAAGAACAAAGCAACTAATAGCTTTTGTGAGGTGTTTTACCAGGAGCAAGAACCTCTGGCATTTGGCTCCTTTTTCACTGTTATCTTGCCTTTTATTAAACGTTTTTGTTTCCAACACTGTAACAGAAGCCATCCTGCTGATTTTATGCCTCCAAGGGTAGCTGAGCTATCTTGAGTGTGTTATAGACCTCCAAGAGCTTATGAGACCTGGCTTGAGGAGGCCACTATAACAAATCTCCACCCAGCCCAGCTCCCCAGCCTCTGGCTCTCAGGGATAAATCTTCCTGTGGTTTCTTTTTTGAGTCCTTAATGTTTTCCATGCCTTGGTTATGGACTCCATCTCAGCATGGCCAGTCTTTAATTGCATTAATTGTGCTTCATGCTGTGCTGAGATTTGCCTCCACAGTTAAAACTAAACCCAGGGAGGCTGGTTCTGTGCAGCACCATAAATTCTGTGCCCCTCTGGTCTTGCCCTGTGTAAATGATTGCAGTGGGACTCTTGCAGCAGTGGAATCACTGTCGTGGTTCAGAGAGGGATGAGGACACACGAGGACAACTCCTGACTCTGCCCTCTTGCTCTCAGTACATCAGGCAGGCTCTGTTTCTCGTTGAGTTTGTGGAGGAGGAAGCCAGCAGCACCAGATGCCAGAGCCCAGCAGAGAGATCTCATTTCCAGCAGTACCTGGAAAAATAAATAAATGAGAGGGAGGTAAAGGCAACCTGGGACCCTGAACTGTGGGTAGGAGATCTCGAGCCCAGTTTGGCCACTGGTTTGCACTGGGCTGTAAGTGAGGCCCCTCAGTCACCCTTGGCAGGGTGTTCTCACAGACAGCACTGCCTGAGGGTGGGGGTGGTTTGTGCCTGCAGCTTTCAGAGCTCTCATTCCCTTCATGTCTGTCCTGGCTGTAGGAGAAACGGCTCCGGGACCGAAAGACGGAGACAGAGGAGAGTTTACAGAAACGCCTGAGCGCAGCTCGTGTGGACCTGGAGCTCAGTGAGTCCTGCAGGGGTGCCTGGGGGATTTGGGAGCTGGCTCTGGTGGGAACAGCTCATTTGTGCTCTCCAGCAGCGCTGGCAGGGCTTGCCATGAGCTGACTTGGATCACTGCTGCATTTCCCACTGCAGTTCCTTGGGGCTGCTTGGCAGAGCAGTTCATTAGCAGCAGCTGATCTAATAATAATACTGAAAAATCTTATTAAAATGCCATGGGGCTTTGTGCATGAGAGCTGACACAGGGAAGAAAAATTGTCCTCTAACTCTGTCCTCATCTCCTTCCCCAGGTAAAGAGCCTGGGCTGTTCGACCTGGTCATCATTAATGATGATTTAGAAAAGGCCTATTCTGAATTGAAGGAGGTGCTGCTGGAGGTGAGTGAGTCCTTGGGGATTTTCTCCACCTCAGTCCTGGGCCAGGCAGGTGAGGGTCTGTTCTCAGGCAGCCACAGAAATGTCACCTCATCCCACACCTGGTCTGCTTTGAGCTGCTGAGGGACAGAATGAGTACAGGTGATGGATCAGAGAGTGGGAAATGAATCCAACACAATCCTGAGTTGGGGCAAAATAAACATCCCTGGTAGCAGAGAAGGGGATTGCTATTTCTGGAGCTTCCAAGTCAAACCTTGCCCTGTCCCTAAAGGTGAACTCAAGGCTTGGTCCTGGGATGTCATGAACTGGTCTGAGTTGTTGGTTGTCACCATGATATTTTCTGAAAAATCCCTTTGTCAGGATTTTTCTCCTGAGAAGCCTCAGAAAAGAAATGTAAACAATAATTATCTGATTGCTTGGAGTGTGGTCTGGAGATTGCTTACTAACAGATGCATCTTTGATTGGTTCCTTGTGAATTGTTTTTAATTAATCACCAATCCCAGTCCAGCTGTGTCACTCTGAGTCTGTCACAGGTTTTTATTATCATTCCTTTCTAGCCTTCTGATGTCTCCTTTCTTTAGTGTAGTTTTAGTGTATCATTTCTTTCAATATAATATCATATAAAATAATAAATCAGCATTCTGAAACATGGACTCAAATTCTCATCTCTCACCTCGTCCTGGGACCCACAACACTGCACCTGGTCACTCCTGGTCTCCTAAGCTGTGACACCAAGAGCTGTTTCCCAGAGAGTGGCAGATCCTCAGCCTCTTTCCTGATCTTTCCTGCAGGAAATCAAGAAGACTGAAGAATCCAGGAAGTCCTGAGCTGGCCCTGCTTGGCCATTTCAATTTTGCACATCATTCCCGAAGCACGTCGCAGCGTTTTATTCCAAGAGACATTCCCTGTAGGCTGCTCCTACCCCCAACTCTCCCTAGGATGTTTATATTAAAAAGGAAAGAAAAGGAAACCTGGTCGTGCTTGTGCTTCTGTTCACTGCATGCTCAGCATGTGCTCCCTCAGGTTTGTATCTGGATTCTTTGGGAGCTGCCAAAGGGCTGAGCCCCTCTGGAAGGCAGCAATAAATCCCTTTTCCTAGAGGGAATCCTCTGCATCCAGTAGCTGTTTGTTGCTTGTGCAGGTCTCTGTTTTGAGACCTAGAGATATTTGCACTTCATTTCCCAAGTTTTCTGTAGCTTTAACATTGATGTTTTCATGAAACTTCCAAGCCCTTCAGTCCCTCCAGCAGGACATTTCCTGAGTGTCCTTGGGTTTGTTTCTCACACTGTGAAAACTGTGGGGACAAGCTGGGAGGGCTGGGGGTGCTCACCTGGAGAGGAGAAGCTCCAGGGAGAGCTCAGAGCCTGCAGGGGCTCCAGGAGAGCTGGAGAGGGACTGGGGACAAGGATGGAGGGACAGGACACAGGGAATGGCTCCCAGTGCCAGAGGGCAGGGATGGGTGGGAGATTGGGAATTGGGAATTCCTGGCTGGGATGGAATTGCCAGAGCAGCTGTGGCTGCCCCTGGATCCCTGGAATGTCCAAGGCCAGGTTGGACGGGGCTTGGAGCAGCCTGGGACAGTGGAAGGTGTCCCTGCTCATCCAGGGGATTGGAACAAGATGGGCTTTGAGGTTCCTTCCATCCCAAACCCTTGTGTGATTCCATTCCATGGAATGTCCACACTCTGTCCTACAGGGGGTGACTTCAGCTGCTTCCCCCCAAACCCCACAGCCCACTGGGCCCTGCAGTGCCGGGCTGGGATATTCTCTCACCCAAACCACATCTTACCAGAGCAGGTTTGTACCTAAACACTCTATTTTTGAGTTTCATCCTCTCCACATCCCATTCCTCTGCAGCACCTCTTGGTCCAGGTCATCTCCAAACCTCCATCCTCTGCTTCATGGGGACAACAAGCAGAAACTCTCCTTGGGCCACCCTTTCAGTACCTCACATTCACATCCATGACTTCATGATTATTTTGCTCATTTACCTTTCTCAGACTGCTTTGATACATCTTTCCTAGAAAATCCTGTTGTGGGTTTCCCACTGCTTGGTTCTGGAATTTGCTAAACAAGCAGGAGAATCCTGTGTGGATTCGTGGTGTGAACCACGCAGGCTTTTCCTGTGCTTTTTCCTGTCCTTTTTCAATGATGAGCTCTGATCATTGAGCTCTGATTATTTTTCCTTCTGATCCGTGGGATTTTATTACAATTCGAGGGACGCGTTTGCAGTGGGGAAGGTCCCCTCTAGATGGCAGGAGCGGCAGCAGGAACGCGCTGGAGTCTCGGAGCAGCGAGCGGGAGGCGCCGGACCCGGCGCCCGCCTCGGTGCGGGGCTCTGCGGCCACCGCGTGGCACCTGCGGGGCTGTCACCCCATGGAAGCGCCCCGCTGCTCCCTGCGGATCCCTCCTGGAGCCCGGCCTCGGCTCATCCCGGCGGCACGGGTGAGTGCAGACCCCGCGGGACGGGAACGGGAGCGGGGCAGCTCCTGGGAACCGGGAACAGCCGAGCCTTTGGATGGTTGGTGTTCCCCTTCCCTCGGGAAGGATGAAATGTCCCAGCCTGGTGGGGTGCCCTGCTGTAGCTGCTGTGTGTGATGGATCAGACAGAGAACGCTTGGAATTGTAATATGAGGTGACATGATGGAGGTGACAGGATGGCCATGGGGATGGCAGTGGGAATCAGAGGGAGTGGGTGGTGGAACCAGGCTGGTCCCCAGGCAGGTGGCACAGCTGTGGAGCATCTCCAGAGAGTCATTTTGGGTGCTCCTCTCCAGGTTTGGCGTTTTGGAGGTGCATTGAATCCCAAAGCTGGGTGGGTGAAGGCACTTGTTGAAGTGAGCTTCATTCCGGCATCCCAAAAATGAAATGTCAGTTTGGTTAATTGAGTTTGCAGCCAAAAATGCCTCTCTGGATCTGTGGGTTTGGTGCTGGCTCATTGGGGTATTCCATTCCTACATCCCTGGGGAAGGCAAGGACCAGGTGTCAAATGCTGGACTCTCCACATCTGCAAACATCTGCTCCCAGTGCTCCGTGTGGGGCTGGGATTGAGGGATCAGACTGGAAAAGTGAGGATACAGAAACCTTCCAGCCCAGGGGTTGTCTGATCAAAGATGCTCCTCCTGCAGGAACATTGTCCCACCTAGATCTCCCAGGCAGGAAGGTGCTGCTCCCATCTTGGGGTACACCCCAGTGAAGGAGCAGGCCTGCTCCTGGCTTGCTTCCAGAAATGTCAGAAACAGGGATTTTATGTAACTAAATATTCACTGTTCTGTCAGGCTGAGATAAATTTGGACAGACTTCAGCTTTTTTCAGCTGAGATGCTTTGGGAAACGTGGCAGCACCTACATCCCTGCAGGAGGAGGGTGCTGGGGGAGGAAGAGGAGGGCAGGGGATGGTAAAAGCTGGGATAAAACAAAACCTGCCCTGGGAGCTCCCTTGTCTGTGGCTGGGGATATTTTAGAGCCGATGCCAGGAAAATAACAACACCCTGTAGCACTTTCGCTTCAAAGCTGTTGCTTTGCAGTCATTGCATTGTTTTTTGCTGAATCCAGGCTGACATGCTGCTTTTGGGGCAGGAGCTGATTATTTTCCCCCTATTTTTCAGTTTTCCTGCCTACCCAAGCTCTTTGGAAATAGAAACACTCCTTCAAGGAGTGGGGTTTGAACTGAGGTCACCTCTGCTCAGCACCCAGCAGCATCTGGGAAGGATTTTGTGCAGGGATTCAGGAAGGCAGGCATTCCCCAAAGCCCAAACCACCCCAAAAAAGCTGGAGCCACCCCCCAGGACACCTTGAAGCAGCCAACATCAGCCCAAAGCCCATTTTTATCTATCCTGATGATCCCAGAGCCTTGTCCTTGCCGTGGTTTTCCTCGGCATCTCAGCGCCGTTGGAGGCAGCTCTGATTTTCAGGCTTCCTTCCATTCCACTGCAGAAAGGCACCGCGGGGCAGAGCTGGCCTGGCAAATAATTGGGCAGCTGGCGTAGAGAATGAGCAAGGAGGGGAAGAAGGAGCAGGAATAACCCTGATTTTCCTGCTTGTCCATCAGTGCCCGCCTCGCTCCGCGCGCGTCTCCCGGGATTGAGCAGCCCAGGTATGGGATGTGAGGGGATGTGCTCGTGCTGGGGCATGGGGAGGGTGTGCTGTGGGTGTCTGAGTGCTGCCAGAAGTTATCCTGTGAGGGAAAACTCCTGGGATCTTCTGGAGAGGCTGTAAATTCCCACCTTTTTTGGCAAAGACAGCTTTCCTGCTCCATCCGTGAGGGAAAATCTTCTAGGGAATCCTCCAGCAGCCTGCATGGCTTCTGACAGGAGAGCAGGGAGTTGGGGGTGTCATCCTCATCCCTCCACACTGGAGCCACCTGCCTGTGTTCCCCAATGCCCCAGAGTGCAAAAACCTCTGGCAGCTCCCAGCTGCTCCAAAATGGATAAAGAGCAGTGGAACCACTGGGAGGTGGGTTTGGGATGGATTTCCCCAGCCATGTAGATGCTGGGCTTTTTCCAGGAGGCTGCAGCTGGGCTGGGTGATGTGATCCATGCTGGGGTATCCTGATGTCCCTTGTGCTCTCCCACAGGACAGGGAGGTGACCACCACGCTCCAGCTGCTGCCACCTCACACTGAAACTCCCACCAGCACCACCAACACCGACCACAGGTAGGTCCCATTATCCCACACCAGCAGAAAACCCTCCCTGGGATAACTGATTCATGTGGGACTCAAATGGATCTGTGCCAGCATCCCTTGGCCATGGCACTGCTCCTCCAGGGCTTTTTGCCCAAGCCAAACTTGTTCTTGACCCAAGCCAAATTTTCTCCTCCAGAGCTTTTGGCCAAGGCACTGCTCCTCCAGGGCTTTTGGCCTGAGCCAAATTTGCTCCTCCAGGGCTTTTGGCCTGAGCCAAATTTGCTCCTCCAGGACTTTTGGCCCAAGCCAAATTTGCACCTCCAGGGCTTTTGGCCCAAGCCAAATTTGCACCTCCAGGGCTTTTGGCCCAAGAAAAATTTGCTCTTGGCCCAAGCCAAATTTTCCCCTTTAGGGCTTTTGGCCCAAGCCAAATTTGCTCCTCCAGGGCTTTTGGCCATGGCATTGCTCCTCCAGGGCTTTTGGCCCAAGAGAAATTTGCTCCTCCAGGACTTTTGATCCAAGCCAAATTTTCCCCTCCGGGGCTTTTGGTCTGAGCCAAACTTGCTCTTGACCCAAGCTGAATTTGCCCCTCGAGGGCTTTCGGCCCGCGCCGAATTTGCCCCTCCAGGGCTTTTGACCCAAGCCAAATTTACTCCTGGCCCAAGCCAAGTTTGCTCCTCCAAGGCTTTTGGCCATGGCAGTGCTCCTCCAGGGCTTTTGGCTGGAGCCAAATTTGCTCCTCCAGGGCTCTTGGCCCAAGCCAAATTTGCTCTTGGCCCAAGCCAAATTTGCCCCTCCAGGGCTTTTGACCCAAGAGAAATTTTCCCCTCCAGGGCTTTTGGCCAAGGCATTGCTTCTCCGGGGCTTTTGGCCCAAGAGAAATTTGCTCTTGGCCCAAGCTAAATTAGCTCCTCCAGAACTTTTGGCCATGGCATTTCCCCTCCAGGGCTCTTGGCCCAAGCCAAATTTGCTCCTCCAGGGCTTTTCTCTGCCAGTGCTGCCCCTGGGAAGGAAGCTGAGTGGGAGGACAGAATTTTCTGCCGGGCATGCCATGCCTCTGGAGGCTCCAGGCTGCTCGTAGGAGTCCTGCCGTGCCCATGAGCTGCACGAGGCTGAGAGTGGCCCTGGCAGCTGGCTCAGGGGGCCGTGCCTGCCCTGCTGGGCGCTGTATTTGGGTCAGCCACATCGACTGCATGTGCAAGTGTGTCATCCCTGGAGAGCGCGGGACGCCGATCCATACGCGCGGCCGGCTCCGGCCGGCACGGCACGCACAGCCTGCCATCCTGCCCTGCTCCCAGCCTCCAAAACTCAGCAATCCACCACTGCCTCAGCTTTTTCCAGCAGCAGCAGCAGCTGGGATTCTGCTTGTCCAGGATGTGTTCCAGCCCTGTAAATAAGCAGAAGCCATCTGCAATTCCCATTGTGCCGTGGCAACTGGTACGGCCACTGCAAGGACCGGATGCGTGTGGGGTCAGGGGTGCATCCCCCTCCTGACTGATTGCTCTGTGATTCCTGATTCCTCTCAGTCCAGCCACAAAAAAGAGGGAAAACAGGATGTTTTTCTGTGTTTTACTTTCCCCATCTCCAGAGATACAAAGAGGGGATAAAAAGAAGAGAGGCAAAAAAGGCAAAATTCCAGTATCCATGTGGAGCTGGGGAAATATAAATTTATATTCCTCAATTTCCACATAGAGGGGTTTATTTTATTGAAGCCATAAGGGGAATAGCACCCCTGGGAACTGGGTCCAATGGGCACAAGGAAGGTGCCCAAGTCATCCGTCCTGCATTGATTTGCAGATATTCCCTGAAGGATCAGGGGTTGCTGCTCCTGTTTGTAACAATTTCTAATGGAAAACAAGGTGTCTGTGTGGTGGGCACTGAGTTGTGTCCAGCCACAAAAAGGAGGGAAAACAGGATGTTTTTCTGGATTTTTCTTTCCCCAACTTTGGAGATGCAAGGAGGGGACAAAAAGAAGGGAGGCAAAATTTCAGTATCCAGGTGGAGCTGAGCAAATATAGATACAGATGCTGCTGCTTCTTGGGGTCATCCCACTGCAGCTTCACCCCACAGCGTTGCTGTGGTGGCATCTCTGGCATCTTTACTGGGGATTTTTTGTCTGAAACCCAGCCTGGTCCCCTCTGTGCTGTAGGGAAGGCATTCAGTGGTGTTCTTGCAGCACTCCTGGTGTTCCCAAAGGCAGGCAGGACTTTGCCTTGTGCATTGTCACCACTGTGGCTGCCACAGATGTGCTGCCCCTCTGGGCCTTGGGCGCCTCTGAGGATGTTTTGGCTCTGTTTTCTCACCATTTTCCCATGTAAGAGTTGTATTTATCAGTGAAGTCTCCCTGCTGAGCCTCCCCTTGTGCAGCCCATCCTCCAGCCCTGACCCTGCTCCCTGCATTTTCCATTTCCCAGAGCAGATGGGGCTGCTCCATCCCTGCAAGTGTCCCTGGACAGGGCTGGGAGCACCTGGGACAGTGGAAGGTCTCCCTGCCCATGGCAGGGATGGCACTGGCTGAGCTTTTAGGTTCCAACTCAAACCATCTGAGATTCTAAGATTCCTCCAGCTCATCAGTGTGCTCTTCCCCTGGAAGCAGCATCCAGATGGAAACTCCTGCAAGGATCCCAACAAAATCCCCCTGGGAGCATCCCTCTGTTTGATCAGTGAGCTGTGATCCCTTTCTCACCCCAGTCCTCCCAATATTGATTAATTCCCCCAAGATCCCATTTCCTCCCTCTCCTGGAGGAGTCTCACCCCAGTGCTGTTGTCCAGGAAAAACTGAGATCCAAAACAATTCTGATGGGGTCCAAAATAATTTGAACAATTATTTCCTCCTGCTCTTCTCCAGGAGTGGCACGAAACCTTTCAGGGGCTCTCTTGTGGGAATTTGTAGAAATATTTTTTAAGTTTGATAGAAGGTTTACATAGTATATCTTGGTATGTCATTTTTGAGATAGGAAATGTGTCAATTTAGAAATATTGTAGAATAAGGCAGATATTGTTGAGAGAGAAATGGAATTAGAAATAAGTTTTAAAGGATGGTTTTATAAACAAGACTGGATATTTTAAAGAAATATAACTGTAAAAGCTACAATAGAACTCACAAGAAGTAATTTTAGATGATTGGTTTTAAAGGATTTACAATATAGTGTGGTAAAAGTCAATAAGTTAAGAAACACTTGTATTGTAATTAAAAATAGTTTCTGATTATAATAGTGTAAATTATAATATAATAGTGTAAATTATAATAGTGTAAATTATAATATCTGTATTATCTTATTCTTCACATAAAATTAAAAATAAATTTTTAAAGTACTTCTCAATTACTCTAGGACTAAAATAAAAGTTTTTTAAGCACTTCTCAGTTACTCTAAGTAAAAAAAACCCTGAATCCACAGTGTCTAGGAGCAGCAGCTTCTCCCCGTGCCACCACCCGCAGGAGCGCGGCCGGGAGGGGACAATGGTGCCATTGAGGGGACAGTGCCCTGCGCTGCTGTATTGTGCCTGGCACAGATGCCCGGGGCTGACCCTCCTTGCCTTTGTTGCAGGGCTGAGCTGGAGCTGCCGGGCTCTCCCTGCCAGCCTGGGCCCCGGGAATGCGCTGAGCTGAGCCGAGCTGAGCTGAGCAGCCGCCGCTCCACGGCTCCGATTCCTGCCTGGGAAAGGTACGGCACCTGCAGGGGATTGTTACTGGGGCATGGCAGCACAGTTTGGGGGTGTGATAACATCAGCATTTGGGGTTGTGATAACATCAGCATTTGGGGTTGTGATAACATCAGAATTTGGGGTTGTGATACAACACAGCATCAAATTTTGGGGTTGTGATATAGCGTAACATTGTTATTTGGTACTGTGATATAGCACAACATCATCATTTGGTACTGTGATATAGCACAACATCATCATTTGGGGTTGTGATACAGCACAGCATCAGAATTTGGGGTTGTGATATAGCATAACATCATCATTTGGTACTGTGATATAGCATAACGTTATTTGGTACTGTGATATAGCACAACATCATCATTTGGTATTATTGTATAGCATAACATCATCATTTGGTACTGTGATATAGCATAGCATTGTTATTTGGTGTTGTGATATATCATAGCATCAGAATTTGGTGTTGTGATATAGCATAACATCAGAATTTGGGGTTGTGATATAGCATAACATTATTTGGTACTGTGATATAGCACAACATCATCATTTGGGGTTGTGATAACAACATCATTTGGGGTTGTGATACAGCACAGCATCAGAATTTGGGGTTGTGATATAGCATAACATCATCATTTGGTACTGTGATATAGCATAGCATCATCGTTTGGGGTTGTGATATAGCATAACACAATGATTTGGTGTTGTAATACAGCACAGCATCAGAATTTGGGGTTGTGAGACAGCATAGCATCATCATTTGGGGTTGTGATAAACCATAATATCATCATTTGATATTATTATATAGCATAACATCATCATTTGGTACTGTGATATATTGTGCATAAAATAACAATTTGTTATTATTGTATAACATAATAATTTTTATCATATAACACAACATAGTCATTTGGTATTGTGGCTTAACATAATTTATTATAATGATATAACATAATTTGGTATTATCATATAACAATATTTTGGTATTGTGATATAGCATAACAATAATTTATTATTATGATATAACATAATATAATAATTTGTTATTATGGCATAAGTAATTTATTGTGATGATATAACATAATGATTTGTTATTAATGATGATATAACCATAATTTGCTATTATGATATAGCATAACATAATAATTCAGTATTACGATATAGCATAACACAATTTATTATTATGGCACAACATAGCATAATAATTTATTATTATGGCATAACATAATAATTTATTATTATGGTATAACACAACATAATAATTAATTACAAATCCCTAAAATTTGTTATTATAACATAGCAATTCGTTTTTATGATATAGTGTAGCATAATAATTTGTTATTACAACATAACATAACAATTTATTATTATATAGCATAACATCATATGTTATTATAACATAATAATTTGTTATTATGATATAACATAATTTGTTATCGTGGCATAACATAATTTGTTATTATGCTATAGCATAACATAATAATTTATTATAACATAGCATAATAATTAGTTATTAGGGCATGGCATAATAATTTATTATTATGATATAACATAATTTGTTATTATAACAGCAATTTGTCATTACAGCTTAACATAATAATCTGTCATTATAACATGACAATAATTTGGTATTGTGTTGTTAATTGTAATGGAAGTAGTACTGATTTTTTTAAAAAATTAGCTAATAGTCTAATTGGTTTGTTTTAATGTTATGTTTGAGGTAAACTGAGGTAGAAATAAAGTTGATATAACTCGCTTTGTAGGGTTTTAAGGCTTGAAGTTGTTATTATAGGGGTTTTTTTATAATGATGAGTAAATTTCTTTTAATGTTGTGTGAAACAACTGCTCACTTTGTAAATTTAAAATGTTTATTGAACCTTAACAAAAATACAACAAAAGGAGTACATAAGGAAAAACTTTGTAGCACTGGGAACTGTTCTTGTGGACATCTCATTATATATAAGAATGTTTTATTTGGGTTTTTTTTTTTTGTAATGTTTTTATTTTTTAATGTTTTTTATGTTTTTTCATTGTCACCTCCTCCTAACCAGGATGGGCCTCTTTGGGGGTGGCACTGACAGGGTGGGATTGTGGATTTGGGAGCAAAAAAAAAACTGGGGAGGAAAATGAGATTCCTCACCCCAGGAGTCTGTGTCACTGTTTCACTGAACCTTCTAATGTATTGTGCATTTATTATATTTTATATATTGCATGTATCAAGGCAGCACTGAGAACCATGAAAATGATCATTTCTCCCTAAGCCTGCAAAATGTTTTGCATTAAATATTTGCATAAGGTACAGAAATCCAACTCCATTGGGGTCTGGAGAATCGCTTAACATTTAAATCCAGGATTTTGCTTGGAACCTTTTTACACAAGGCCGAATGAGAATTTGCTCAGAGTCTGATACAGATCAGGGCTGAGATTTTGTTTAGGAGCATATTTAAGGTTGGTTTTGAGCTGTGTGGTTACAAAAAGGATTTCCCTAGGAATTTTGGGCAAGAAAATTCTTTGAAATCCTCAGATTTTGGCTGAACTTTGGGCTCGTGACTGGGCCAAGGGCAGCAGCAGCTGCAGGAGCGAGTGCTGTGGTGCTTCCTCCCTCCTCCTCCTCCTCCTCCATCCCTGGAGCATCCCAGAGCTGATTTCCTCTGGAAAGCTCCTCCTGGGATCACATAACCCTTGCCCAGCCAGCCAGGCTGTTCCCAGCCTGTTCCTTCCCCAGAGCAGCTGGAGAGCACAAAACCACTGGAAAAATTAAATTAGGGGATGCAAACTTGGCTGCCCCATCCCAGCTGCTCTGAGGAGCAAGGACATCTCTTAAAATTTCCTTCAGACCCGGAAAAACAAGTTATTTTGAGGAGTTTCACATGGAGGACATGCTGAGGGTTGTGTATGTTTAAAAGATGAAAAGCCACCAGATTTTAAAGGTTTAGAGCCTTCTTCACAGCCAGATTTGTTCAGTTTTGGGGCTTTCTTTAATAGCAGCGAGTAAAACCTCAGCGATTTGGACTCCTGGAAGCCAAATCTCCCCTCACAAACACGGGGCCTTTAAGGAAAACATCAATTTTTGTGAGGTCAGCCAGAAAATCATGCGGGCTGGCAAGGGGAAGGAGCAGATGACAACGTGCCAGGGGTTGTGGCCTCGGCGTGGGGCAATTATTAAATCCCTGCTGGTGGCTTCGAGTCAGGGGCAGCATCCTCCCCCTCTGCAGCAGGGATGTGCACAGGGGGGAGAAAAATCCCTCTGGCAGAGAGCAGGAGGAGCTGGGGGAGAAGGAGGAAAATGTCCCTCTTGTCCCTTTCCAGCTGTTTTCCCTTCCAGATGTTCCCCCTGCCCTGCAAAACGGGGTTGGGAAGGGAGAACGGGGATGAGGAGGGGCTGGGATAGGAGAGAAAAATTGAGAAAAATCCCTCTGGCAGAGAGCAGGAGGGGCTGGGGGAGAAGGAGGAAAATGTCCCTCTTGTCCCTTTCCAGCTGTTTTCCCTTCCAGATGTTCCCCCTACTCTGAATTGGGAAGGCAGAACAGGGATGAGGAGGGGCTGGGATAGGAGCCTCTGATAAACAAAAAACATTCAAATACAAAATTTCACCAACAAGCACTGCTTTGGGCATAAAAATTGAGGGGAAAATGCAGTTTTTGGTGGTGCTGCAGTGTTTCAGTGTAAGGGAGAGTTTGTGCCAACTTTCCACCAGGTTTGGTGCAGAAAGGAAAAAGAAATCCCAAACAAGAAGGAAACATTCTTATCCAGCTGCAGCACCTCTGCTTCCCGCCTTCCTCTCCGGCTCCAAGGAGCTCTTTCTGCTATTTTTAGCCCTAAACCCTTCAACTATTTGAATTATTTGATTTTTTTTTTTTTTCCCCCACAAACACCGCTCTGGTAGAGCGAACGAGTTGAATTATCTCGCTGTATTTTTTAATGGAGTTTTCCACGCGGGTTGGGAAGAAAAACCCCAAAAACTCGAGGGAAGCAAAGGAATCCTTGGTGTGGCAGGGAGTGCAGATCCAGAGGAGTTTTCCCGTCCCACGTCAGAGCTGGGAGGGAGGCAGGCGGGAGGAGAGCGGCGCTGGGAGCGGCTCCGGACGGGGATCCAGGCACCAAAGCTGGCCAGGATGGGACCATTCTGGGACAGACTGAGCCCAGCGCTTCTCTGTATGTTACTTTCGTGTTTGTTTTGTTTTGTTTTGTTTTATTTTGTTTTTGTTTCGCTTTGTTTTGTTCTCCCTCCTCCTGGTTTTGCCGGTGGTTTTTAGCTCAGTGCGTTGCGGATCCCCTCCCTGTGCTGCACCCCTTGCTCTGCTCCCACCCCGCTCTTCATTTTCCGCCCTTTCCCAATTTTTGGGGTGGGAAATGCGTTTGCTGAGCCTGGATGTTCCTGTGGTGCCTTTCCTGCAGGGGTGAGAGCCACAACATCCCTATTTGGCGTGGGTTTGTGCACACTTTGCTGCCGTGAATCATCCCCCGGCACGCCGGGCACTGCAGAGCCGTGTCCAGGCACTTTGGGATTAAACCAAACGTGGTGCAGCTTTTTCCTCATGGAAAAAGGAAGGAATTCTGCGCTGTGAGGGTGGGGAGGGGTGGGTTGGATTCCCAGAGCAGCTGTGGCTGCCTCTGGATCTCTGGATGTGTCCAAGGCCAGGTTGGATGGGGCTTGGAGCACCCTGGGATAGTGGAAGGGGTGGAATGAGGTGATCCTTAAGGTCTCTTCCACCCCAAACCATTCTGGGATTCTGGAAACCCCTCTGTGCTCCGGGACCTCCTGCCAATCCCTATCCCAAACCTCCTCTTATCTGAGACCACCCAAGCTGGGGGAGGAACACCAGATTCTGATCTTCCTGCTGATCCTGTGCTCCATTCCTGAGGTTTCTGCAAAATTTGAGATTTGCATCCTCCTGGCTTGGGGATCACCAGCTTAGATCCCCCTGCTCCTGCATCCTGTGAGGCCAGGCATGGAGAGCAGCAGCCATGGGGGCTCATCCAGCAGCAGATGTGGATTTGCAGCTGGTGTCTCTGATCCATGATGAGTTTATCTTCTCTGTAAGGTGTTTTTGGGTTGTTTTTAAAATAAGATCCAAGACTGTGAGCGCCCTTTTCACTTTCCCATCCCAAACACCTTGCAAAGGCTGTGTTCCCTCCTGTGCAGGGGAAACTGAGGCAGGGGGAGCCCGTGGCTTGGCAATCACCACCAGTGGGAGCTGAGCCTGCTCCTGGCTGGCCTCATCCCTTGGCCAGCCTTCCTTGAGAGAAAACTCTCCTTGGGCCACCAAACACCCAGGATGCTCCTCTGGGCTGGGATCTCCAACTTGGATCCCCCATCCCCACCTCAGGCTCCTGGGATGAACCTCATGTGGAGATGCTGGTGAAGTTCCACAGCTTCAACAAAAATCCTAAAGATCTTCCCTGTGGCTGATGGATGACCCTGGATTGTGTCCCTTTTACCTCCAGATTCTGCAGATTTAGTTGTCCAAAGGATTTCCTGGAGGAGGGGGCTGGAAGGAGCTGCTGACCCCCATTGTTCATGAGGTGGCCTGGGAGGGGAGGGAATTCCTCCCTCTATCTCCTCCCAGCCCAAAAAGCTCTTCCATCCATCCCAAACACAGGAGTTGGGCTCAATTATTTATTGGTAGAGAGCTGTGTCCTCTCCTGATGAGAGGAGAGCAAATATTCCATGACCCCCCAGAGGGAAACAGAGTCCCTTAAACCCTGGGACCTTCTCCTTTCCCCCAAATCCCCTTGGAATGCCACAGGAGGGCAACCTGCCCTGTGTCCAAACTTCCTTAGAGAGGCACAGGGAGGAAATCCCAGCTGCAGACAATGGGAACAGGGACAGATGGGGAATCTGCTCCTCCTGCAAGCTGGGAGAGCCATTTCCCAGACAATCCTTGGGTTTTGTCCAAGACCAAAATACCAGGAGGGTTTTATTTTTGTTTTGTGTGTGTGTGTGTCACAAGGAAACCCCTCCTTCCCCAGCAACATGGTGTGCACCATATTCCTGATTGACCCCAGGGCCAATCAGGAAGATTGGGGAGAGCTCTCTTCTCCTCTCATTTATGGCCTGGCTGGAGTTCCTCCACCCAGTGCTCACCCCAGCACCCCAAGGGTCACATTTAAGGCTGCCCAGCTCCCTCTGACCTGCTCTGTCCCTTGGAGATTGATGAGCAGCCATGAAAATCCACGTGGCTTCTGCTCGTTGCTGCCAGGAGAAGGGAAAATAAAGGAGTTTTTGTGGGATTTATGCACGTTGCAGCCTGTAGAAGACTGGGAACATGGATAGCAAAGGAGCAGCTCTGTGCTGTAAATTAATTAAGGCACATGAGGATAAACTTTGCTGGAGCAATTTGTTTATCTCCCTGCCTGTCCCATTTTTGGTGCTGTGGGTTGTGCCATTGTTTTTCTGGCTGCATCCTCAGAAGGTGAGGACCCCATGTCTCACCTGAGCTGTGCCTGAGGAATGAAATTTTCGGGTTTCTGTGGCTGAAATGGCTCCTGAGATATTTGAAAGTCTCTTTTTTCCCAGCCCTGCAACCGAAGAAGTTGAGATTCTTCAGTTCTGCATTTCAAGGCTGTTTATTTTCTCTTATCTATGACATTCTTTCTCTGACCTGCTGAGATCTGTCTGGCAGGTTGGGTTGGGGCACACTGGCCACCCTTGGGGTGGTGTTAGCTTTTTAAACTAAAACCTATGTGTACTTTATTTACAATAATTTTACAATAATTTTCCAATACCTATCACCTATGTTAGACAGTCTGTCTCTACCCCAAACCAATCCAAAAGTGCCACCATCACCCACAAGATGGAGGCTAGGAAGAAGGAGAAAGAAGGACAAAAACACACCCAAATTCCTCCATCTTGCCTCTTGAACCCCCATTCTAAATCCCCAAAATTCTACTTTTTCACCCTGTGACAAATTCACCATCATTCTACTCAAACCCTTGTGGCTTGTACATCTCCATACAAAGTTGGTAATTGTTTCCATGGGTTAAAATCAAAGGCACAGGTGTTTTTCACACCATGCCAAGGTCTCTGAGCTCTTTGTCAGGGTCTGGAGTCCTCCAGAGCAGCCAGAGGAATGTCCTGGGTTCTGACATGAAGTGACTTTATAAGGACAAGCCAAGCTCTTGAGCAGGTCAGAATTGCTCCTCTAAGAGCTGCACACTCTCTTTTTTTGCTCAGTTTGACTTTTTGCTCCTTCTCCATGCCCTGGGGGTGGATGCCAACTTTTCCTGGCTCCAGTGGGTGTGGAGGTGTGGGAAATGCTGAGCAAGGAGAGGCTCTGAGGGTGATTTGTGCAACCACAGCCCAGCAGAGGCTGGAGGTCCCTCAGGAGGTGCAGATGCCACCAGCACCCCATGCCAGTGTTTGTCAGGGAGACTTTTATTTCCTATCCACCTGAAATTCCTCTGGCTGCATCTTGTCCTTCCATGGGGGATTTTTGGGATGATTGTGAGCAGCACAGAGCAGCACAGCTTCCCTATCCCCCCAAACTCAGTCCCATCACCCTGATCATTAAATGACACCCCACAGCCTCATCCCTGGGAGGTGCCACCACCAGCTGGGCCCTGTCACCATCACAGGGGGGTCACAGGGTGGCACCAGATGCTCCAGGACACCAGGATGGTATGAGGTCACAGGACCCTATTTTCTGAGGGGTTTACACCCAGAATCCCCATTTTCCACCAGCCACAGGACCCTGTTCTGAGGGGTTTACACCCAGAATCCCCATTTCCCCAGAGATCAGGTCCATTTCTGCAGAGCAAGAACTGAGGGAGCTCAGCCCCTCTAAGGCTGCATTTCTGCTTTGTGTTGTTATTTCTCACCCCTTTTCACACCCTTTTAAGCTGGCTGGGAGCTGTGCAAGTCTGCTTGGTGTGAGACACCTCTCAAACACAGGGCAGGGGGGCAGTGAGCCCCTGATGGCACCAGCAGTGGGATGGAAATGGGCAAAATCACGGGAAAACAGCCCAGAAATGGGGCTTGTCCTCCGCTGGGGGGGGGGAATCACTTCCAGCCCAGCCCTGAGCACCTTTGGGTGCTCCCATCCCTCCTCTGGATTGGGGCAGGGTTAATCCATGCCACGACCCCAAATCCTGTTCCCTACCAGTGCCAGCCCCAGACAACACCAGTTCAAACGTGAACCCGAGCCAAATCCCTCCAGGCACGTTTTCATCTTCCTTTTTTTTTTACTTTATTATTTTATTTTTCCTGCTGGTGACAATGGCTTTGCTCAGGGCTCTGCCCAGCCCTTTCCTCTGCTCTGACAGACAGAATCAGTGAACCAGGCTGGCTCAGACATGAATATCCTGGTTTCCTTCCCTCCCCCTGCCCGTGTCTCCGCTCTGCAGAGCATCACCAGGCCGTGTCTCAGTGACCCGGTGGCCTGTGCTGGCCCTGCCCCGTGCCCCGGGGCTCTCTGCAGCTCGGGAGCATCGCTTTGCTCCTCCCTGCACCTCAGGAACATCGCTTTGCTCCTCCCTGCTCCTCCTGGGCCCGGCTTCGCTCAAAGCAGATCAGGCTGGTGATAAAAAGCAGGGCTAGAGGATGCGGCAAACAATTCTTATCTCATTTGCCTCTCCTGTGTTGTGCTTATCTAGAATGTATTTGTAAATTGTTTACCCACAGGTGATTGTGTCATTGGATTCTGGTGTGAGTTGTTTTCACTCATTGGCCAATCAGTGCCAAATAGTTTTGAGACTCTGGAGTCACGAATTTTCATTGTTATCTTTTTAGCCTTCTGTAAGTATCCTTCTGTATTCTTTATTATAGTTTAGTTTAGTATTCTTTAAAATAATATAGTATCTCAAAATAATAAATTAGCCTTCTGAGAACATGGAGTCAGATTCACCATTCCTCCCTGCCACAGGAATCCCTGCAAATACACCAGGAGAAGAGAAGGGGAGGAGAAAGACAGAGCGAAAAGATGATGCCAGGGGCGTTGCAAAGCAATCCCTGCTGTAGACACAACCTGGTTTGACAGCCTGGCATCTCCTGGGATACCCCCAGGAAAAGGGGAGACCACCAGGGCTGGGACCCTGTGCTGACCTCAGTGCCCAGAGCCCCTGGGCTGGTCTGGGGAGGTGTTTGGGGTCACCCCTGATGCCAAACCCCATTATTTCTGCCAGGCTCTGGGGATGCTGCTCGCTGCTCCCATTGCCTCTCCTCCGAGGCATCCACAGCCAGGCTGCCTCCCACGGGGCTGTGCTGCATGCTTGGCTTGCCTTGATGGGAGGTGGTCGCTGTCAGGCTCGCAGAATCCCCGGACAAAGCGTTTTCCAGGCTGCAGGGACACGGGTGAGATCAGCCGCAGCCTCAGCGCCTGCCTGGATGGAGCCAGAGCTTTGCAGAGCATGGAGGCGGCATGTGCTGGGGAGAGCTGGGCTGGTGGAGCCTGAGACATCCCTGCCTGGGCCATGGACACCTGCCCAGCATCCTGGTGGGAGTGCAGAGGTGAGGAGCTCTGCTGGGAATGCCAGGACAGGGACTGTGTGCCTCTGGGATTTGGGGAGAAGGGAGGACTTGTGTGCCCTCTCCTTCAGCCCCAGCCTGGGGGATGGCCTGGGGCTGGTCCTTCTGTGGGTGGGACCCATGGCAAAATGAGCAGAGTGGGGCTGAACCCTGCTTGGGGGCTGCTCCAGACCCTGGTTAGATTTTGGGGCTGCCAGAGGTTTTGGCCAAGGCTGTTTCTGCCTGGAGATCGGGCAGAAATCCAGTGGCCAATGCAGGGTTTCATCTCCTGTGCCCACCCTCAAATGCTGAGGGGGCTCCTGGAGCTGCTGTGGGGGGTGGTTACAGCACAGAGGGATCCCCTGGAGAACAGGAGAGGCACGTGGCCAGCTCACAGGTTCAGCTTTCTGCAAGGATTTCTGTGTCTAAGGGCAAACACCCGAGGTTTTGTACTCTGGCCAGGACCTGAGTGGGTGTGGAGCTCCTTTATTTATTCCTCCATGGGCAGAGCTCTCCCAGGGTGGGAGGATGAGGAGGATGCTCAGCTCCAGCTTCCTCTCAGTCCTTCTCCCTGTTTGTCTCCCTCCCTCTCTGATCCCGTGGCTGCAGATCCTCCTGGCAGCCCAGAGCACTTTTTTAGCCATTCCAGAGAATTTGAATAGCCCTAGCAAGGGTGAGCCCTGATTTATTGGGAGTGTTTTATGGTGTTTATGTTGGCAGGCTGCAGTTTGTGTACGGCTGGAAATGTTCTCTGAAGTCTTTTATCACCAGGGCTGAAAAACAACAGAGAGCTGATGAAAAGTCCTGTGCTAATTGCAGAGGGGTTGAGTCAGGGCTGGGGCTGTGAAATGCCTGGCTCTGAGGGGCTGCTGGAGAGATGATTTCAGCCATCAGCAGGGTGGGATCCATCCAGGTTGGGTCGTTTTGCCACTGAAGGTCACATCTGGCACTGAGAGGGACAGATTGTGCTGGTGCCTCAGGCTCCTGCTCACAGCCTGACAGAACAAGATGATCAGCAGATGTGAGAGGATTCAGCTTGGGGAAAAAAAGCAGTTGTTTAAATGTGGTTTTTTTTATGTAACTCAGATGTGGGGCAGCACCTTGTGCTGGTGTTGGAAATGGAATTTCCACCCCATCACTTCATCCCATCACTCCTCTCCACAAGTTTTTGTAGGATCTCAGTGTCCCAGCTCAGGTTTTAGTGAAATCTGTCTTGGTGAGATCCCATCATCCCCTGTGGGATTCAGAGTGACTGAAACTCACAAGCCCCTCACAAGAAACAACCTCCTGCTCTTCATTTTCCATGGATTATCCCCCTCCCATGAGTCCTGCAGAATTAGTCTGAGAGCAGGAAACTTTTTCAGGTGCCAGCAACGGATCATCTTGGAATACAGGGAAAGAATTTACCCACCTGCCATAAGAAACCTACTTTAAATTCAGCTCCTGATCCCTCCAGCCGTGCCCACCTTCCCTTCTCCACATCACAGGCGCTGAGGAGCAGTGGGTGATCCATGGGGTGTGAGCAGCACCTTGGTGTGGGATGGGAACTCCTGAGGGCAGTGTAAAATGTAAAAAGAGCTGCAGGGGGATGCCACACCTTGGGCAGGGTGTGCTTTGGGTCTCCTGGTTCCTGAGAAGAGTTGGTGACATCTAGAGGAGTGGAGGGAAGAGCTGGAAGCTGAGCTGAGTCCCAGACAGTCCCTGGATGTCACAGAACCCCAGAATGGTTTGGGTTGGAAGGGTCATGGGCAGGGACACCTCCTACCATCCCAGGCTGCTCCAAACCTCATCCATTCCAGGGATGGAGCAGCCCCAGCTCCTCTGGGCACCCTGTGCTCTGTGTGACCGTGTTCACAGGGGTCTGAGGATGAGGATCTGACTCCATGTTTCAGAAGGCTGATTTATTATTTTATGATATATATTACATTAAAACTATACTAAAAGAACAGAAGAAAGGACCTCATCAGAAGGCTGGCTAAGAATAGAAAAAGAAAGAATGATAACAAAGGTTTGTGGCTTGGCCTCTCTGTCTGAGCCAGCTGACTGTGATTGGCCATTAATTAGAAACAACCACATGAGACCAATCCCAGATGCACCTGTTGCATTCCACAGCAGCAGATAATCAATGTTTACATTTTGTTCCTGAGGCTTCTCAGCTTCTCAGGAGGAAAAATCCTAAGGAAAGGCTTTTCCATAAAAGATGTCTGCGACACTCAGCTCCAGGGAGGGTTGACCACCCAAATTTAAACAATGAAATCTCACCCCAGGGCCTTAAAACCAGTCTTGGAGGATGCCACAGAGATTTTATCCTTTGGAGGAGACCATGGCACAAGGTCCTGCCTCTGCATTATCACCCCAGAGTTGCTTCATACCCTGCAGCCCTTATCCCAGAAACCTCCACTGGGACTCCCTGCCAGGCAAAAGGGCACTTTATTCCAGGCCAGCAGCTTAGGAAAGGTCCTGGCTGGCATTAGGCACCTCAGGAGATGTGTCCTGCTGGCTGGATCCTAACAAGAAGGCAAGGAAAGAAAGGCACAGCATTACAAGCACATCTACGTGCCTCTAGTCCGGCCACAAGTACAAGAAAATGTGAGGAATTTGGTTCAAAGTGTTTTAGTGAGGCACAGAACCTTCTGTTTTAAGAGGTTTCTGATATCTCCCAGCCTGCACTGAACCACACAGATTGTAAAGGAGGAGGAAAAAAGAAAAACAACACAAAACCAACAAATCCCCCACTTTGCTACTGGCAGTAAGATTTTGGCTGACACATTTGAGCCTCTATTAACCCCTGGCCCTGTGAACGTGCTGCTCAGGGACAGACCTTACAGTAGGAGAGCCCATCCTGCTGTTATTCCAAGCTTCCTAAAAACCAGCCAAAACAAATATTTGGAGGAAAGGCAGGGGCTGCCTGGAGGGAGGGCTTGGGCAGGAATGCTGCTGCCACTGGGCAGGAGGTGACATCACCCAGATTCCTTCACTGAGGAATGCAGGATTTGGTCTTCCCGCCAGGAATTGCTGTTCAAAAACAGGCCTGCCCAGGGAAAGCAGATTCCACCCAGCCCCTTGCATTGCACAGCACAGAGGCTGAGTGTTCCCAAATCCCCTTCTTGTCCCTGGTTTAATATTGTGTGGACAGACCAGGTAAAATTGGTCATCTCCCAAAGCACAAGTGCAAGCACCCAAAATTCCAAAAGTGGGAGCTGGACACAGAAATCTGGGCAGGGAGAGCTGGTGGGGCAGAAATGACTTCTTGGGGTGGCCAGGATGGGGCAAATGATGAGCTGGGTTGTGTGTGGGCTTCTGTGCTGGGCAGATTTGCTGAGAGCTGCAGGAGGAGCCCATGGTGACCCCATTTCTTGGTCCTGTGAAGCCCAGTGACCACGTTGGGTGTTTCTGAATGTAGAATTTCAGTGGTGACTGGAGAGTGCTGGTCCTTGTAGATCCAATTTGGATTTTCTCTGGTCCTGTGGCTGGAATGGGCTGATGTGCAGAGCATTCTGAGCAACCAGCTTGAGCCAGGGCAGGGTTTGTCCCCCTGTGCTGGCACTGCTGGGACACCTGAAATTCTGTGTCCATGTGTGGGCTCCTCATGACCAGAAGGACATTGAGGGTCCGGAACCCCAGGAGGGGCTGAGGGAGCTGGGAAGGGGCTCAGCCTGGAGAAAAGGGGGATCAGGGGAGACCTTGTGGCTCTGCACAGCTCCTGCCAGGAGGGGACAGCCAGCTCTGCTCCCAGGAACAGGGACAGGAGGAGAAGGAACAGCTTCAAGTTGTACCAGGTGAGGTGTTGATTGGGTATTAGGGAAAATTTCTTCCCTGAAAGGTTGATCAGGCATTGGAAAAGGCTGCCCAGGGTAGTGGTGGAGTCACCATCCCTGAAAATGTTCAAATACACATTGATATGGCTACTAGAGACATGGTTTGAGGTGAACATAGCAGTGATGGGTTGATGGTTGGACTTGATCTTAGAGCTCATTCTCCCAGCCTTAATTTCCCTTAATGATCAGTCTGGTAGGGCTAACTCAGCCAGGCTGAATTTCATCATATCCATGTAACTCCTGGGAAGTGGATGGGATTGCATGAGTGGAATCAGAGGGCCTGTGGCAGGTTTGGGGAGGGTTATAATGAAGGTAATAAATTTGTGGGTTTGTGTTCTGCAAAGATGCTCTTTCTTTGGGCTTTGAAGCTGTATTCATTTCTTCTCCTTCTGTATAAGGAATTGGTGCTGCATTCATTGTTGCATTTAATTAGAATTGAAGGTGGATGCACACAGAAGGGATTTGCATTAATTTGGGATTAATTGATATTTCTGCCGTGTACCTGTCTGTGGTGTTGTGTGTTTTTACAAGTTTTATTGTTTCTATTACAAAAATAGCTATTCTCTGTTAGTTAGAGAAATGGTTTGATGCTTGGTACCCCCATTCCACCCCCTCAGAATGCTTTCCCCCTAAGCTGTTTACTCCCTACCACATCCATTTCTTCTTTTCCATGAAGTTTCAGCTTCTCCTTTGGGTTGAACACCCCACATGCCATCTCCATTCCCTGGAACTTGCAGCCCTCCACCCAGCCCAGGCTCTGTGGTGGTTCCACAAACACCTCTGGAAATGGATGTCAGCAGCAGCAGAGGGGTCAGTTCCTGTGGGATGGAGGCTGCTGCCACCATTTCAATAGCTGGAACTAGGTGTAGTTCAGCTGCCCCCATTACCAGTCCAACTGGGTGATTTAGTGCCTGGAAAAGACTGGAATATTTTGCTCCCAGTGCCTGACAGAGGATGGCTGGCAGGAAATGAGCTCCAAGGCAGGGCAGGTTTTGCTGGTTCTCTAATTTCCCGCCAGGTTTTGGAAATTCTTGACATTGAGATGGAGAGCAGAAGAGCTTTGGCCAAAGGAGAAATCCCACTTGGTCAGCGGGATTTTTGGGAAGGGTGGAGTGAGGAGCTCTGAATGGGCAGCAGCAGGACAAGGGCTGGATCTGTTCTGCTGAGGTGTGCCAGGAGAAGGCCTGCTCACTTTTGGGGCCCCAAAAAAAGCGGGGTCTGAGCTCATGGCAGGGTGATAATACTGAATTTTGTCATGACAGAAGAGGCACATCCTGTGATGTGTCCACAGGGGTCCCAGGAGGAGGGAAGAGATGAGGACCTGACTCCATGTTTCATAAGGCTGATTTATTATTTTATCATATATATTACGTTAAAACTATACTAAAAGAATAGAAGAAAGGAGGCTTTTAGTAGGCTTCTATTCTTATCAGAAGGCTGGCTAAGAATAGAATAGCAAAGAATGATAACAAAGGTTTGTGGCTCGGACAGAGAGTCCAAGCCAGCTGACTGTGATTGGCCATTAATTAGAAACAACCACATGAGACCAATCCCAGATGCACCTGTTGCATTCCACAGCAGCAGATAATCAATGTTTACATTTTGTTCCTGAGGCCTCCCAGCTTCTCAGGAGGAAAAATCCTAAGGAGAGGATTTTCCATAAAAGATGTCTGTGACACACATCCATGCAGGAGCGTTGGGATCAGGTCCCACGTGGGACAGGGGGACAATTCCATGGGAGAAACCTTCTGTGGGACATCCTGGGCTTGGTTTGGATGTTGTCCCCCACCAGACAAGTCCCTTCCCTGTCATATCTCAGCCCCCCTCCACCCCAGGGCTGTGTCTGGTGCTGACAATCCTGGTCTGCAGGACCCTCACAGCTCAAGGGAAGACAAACCCAAGATTTCCCTTGTTCTCCTTGGGAGAGGGAGAAATCACAGGATCCAATGGCGAGGGTTGGAAGGGACATTGAAGATCATGTGGCTCCCAGAAGGAGAAAGCAGGCACCAATCCCATTGCCTCACACATGCTGAGCAAGCACTCCACCACTGCAGCTAACCCCCTGTGGGATTCCACAGGGGTGGAATAGGGAATAAAGGGCATGGAACAGGGATCTGCTGCTCATTTCTGCCTGGAGTCACCCCAGGGACAGCACAGAGCTGGCCAAGCAGGAATGACATGAGCTCCAGAGGATTCACCTGGAGGCTCCAAGGCTTTGAGGCCAGTAAGGACCAAAAAGCAGCCAGGAAAAAAAGATGATAATGGGTGCAGATCTGCTTTAAAATGACACAAGGAAGCTCAGAGGATCTGCATTTATCACTGCTCAGTGAGTCAGGTGCCACCAGCCAGGTGTGGGGCTGCTCCTCTGGCTCCAGGCCGTCCAGCAGGACATGATTTGGGGGGTTGGTTCATGTTGTTCCTTCAAGTTTCTCAGAAACACAGATGGTGGTGTGGTTTCTTAATTGTTTCTGTCTGGATGCTGCAGGGAGGATGACTTGGAGAGGAAGGGAGGGAAAGAAGCAGAGATGGAAAGACTGAATTTTCACGCAGAGCCTCCCACCACTTCATCTTCTTTCCTCAGCTGCTGGTAATGGCCAGGGTCAGTGATGGCAGCTTTTCACTCCAGAAAATTCTCAGAGGGTTTCCTGGAATATGGAAATGTGGTGGGCTGGGTGCCCAGGCAGTGCCCACCACAGCAAAGAGGATGGAATGGATCTCAGCTGAGCAGCCACAAACTGAGACCTGTCCCAAAAGCTGCCTGGAGGTCAGAGACTCTGGCTTGGCATTTTAAGGTCTGTTTATCACTAAGTAAAGGAGAATCAGGTTTTTTTTTCCTTAAATACCCTCTTTCCACAGCGTTTTCTGTGCTGATTGCCTCTTCAAACTTAGCAGAGGAGGCTGAACCAGCCCTGGGCTGGCAGAAAGAGTGGAAGAAATGTGAGCACCAGACTGGGAGCCTGGGAAGGGGCTCGCTGCACGTCATGGAGGGATTTTGGTATTATTGTGAATTAAACCATGACTGCAACATCCTCTGTGTCCCATCCCCAGCCTCACAGAGGAGCTTCAGGCCTCCCTGCCTGGGAACCAGACAAATTCACCCAGGGGTGGTGGAGGTTTGGGGTGAGCAGGGCAGGGCTCACCTGAGCTATTGTTTTCTCCAGCCAAATCTCCACCTGATTTTGGGGTCTCCTCAAGCCAGGTCTCATAAGCTCTTGGAGATTTATATCACACCCAAGATAGCTCAGCTACCTTAGATGGCATAAAATCAGCAGGATGGATTCTGCTGCAGTGCTGGAAACAGAAAAGTTTATTAAAAGGCAAAGTAACAAAAGTCTTTATAAAGAAAACCCAGTCAGGGCAAGAGGTTCTTTCTTCTGGTAAAACACCTCACAAAAATGATTAGTTCATTTTGTTCTCTTCTTTTTCTAGTAAATTACTTAGATAGGACCTTTTGGCTCCTGTTCAATTAGCTATCCTTAGGTTTGAGGTGAAGTCCCCAAGGCCCTATGGGATGTCTTTTCACCTAATTGAGGAGAGAAACTTCTGGGCTTTTCTCCTTTTTCAGGAGACAAAGGATAATTTGGTCACTTTATCAACAGGGGGCACATCCCTACATACACCCACAGGCCTGGTGCTCCCTTGGGAAGTGTCGGGATCTTTAGCTGGTCAGAGTGACCCCAAGATGTGTTAGAAAGTCTCTTTTCCCAGCCCAGTGCTAAAAGAAGGAGTCAGAGCTCTTCAGTTCTCGGTCTCAAGGTTGTTTATTGTATCTTATATATAAAATTCTTTCTCCTGTCCAGCTGAGGTCCATCCAGCGAGACAGTCCAGGCACTCTGCCTGCCCCTGGGCAGTGTTATGTCTTTATACTAAAAACTACGTGTGCAATGTGTACAATTCCTTCCCCATACCTCTCACCTATGTCAGACAGTGAGCTTCTACTCTAAACCAATCTGTGAGTGCCACCATCACAGCAGAAGATGGAGGCCAAGAAGAAGAAGGAGAAAGGCTGGACATGCTCAGTTCTCTCCATCATGTCCCCTGAACCCCCATACCAGAAACCCTAAAATCTACTTTTCCACCCTGTGATAACTTCACTATTATTCTACCTAAACTGTTGTGGCTTGCTGGTCTTCATCTAAGGTTGGTAACTCACTCCATGGGTCACAATCAAACCCACAGGTGTTCTGGGCTCTGTGCCAGGGTCTCTGAGCCCCCTGGCAGGGGTCCTGGCTGCTCAGGACAGCCAGAGGGATGTGCTGGGTCCTGACAGGGAAGATCTCTGCATCAGGACCAACCTAAAAACAAAGACAGAGCCTTCACGTCCCCGTGTCTCAGGCTGTGGATCAGCCCTGAGCATGGAGCGTGGCTGGCTCGGGCCCACAGCCCCAAGCTGCAGCTTCTCCTGTGTAACAGGCATGGAAGGGCTCTCTTCCTCCTCCTCATCCTCCTCCTCCTCCACCTTCCTGCCCTCCCCTTCCGCCCCAACGAGCTCATTCATGAAATGCTCTCTGTTGGAAGGATGTGATGAGAGGAATTGGTGTTGGCGCGTTTTTTCCCGCGCGCCGGCCAAGGGAGGTTGTAGGCCCAGAGGGATTCAGTCTTGTTTTCACAGCTGGATTCCACATTATCCTCTCTTCTCTCCAGCTTTTTATTGCTGCTCATTGCCCAGAACAACCTGTAGGGAAGCCGAGTGTGTGCTGGTGTGGGGCACAGGCTCCTGTGGCTGCCCCAGGGGCAGTGAGGGATGCTGTCCCCCCCAGGACAGGACGAGGGGTAATGGCCATGAACAAAAACACAACGAGTTCCACCTCAACGTGAGGAAAAGCTTCTTCCCATGGTGGGTGGCAGAGCTCTGGAGCAGCTGCCCAGGGAGGGCATGGAGTCTCCTTCTCTGGGGAAACCCCAAACCCACCTGGATGAGTTCCTGTGCCACCTGCTCCAGGTGACCTGGAGCAAAAAAAAGACTGGTGGAAGGCACAGCTGAATGAAGCTTCTCCCCCAGATATGTCCAGCTCTGGCCCCTCAGTTTATGAAGGATGTTGAGGTGCTTGAGCACTTCCAGAGGAGGCAACGAGGCTGGTGAGGGGTTTGGAACACAAAGCCTGTGAGGAACATTTGAAGGAGCTGGGGTTGTTTAGCCTGGAGAAGAGGAGGCTCAGAGGTGACCTTATTGCTCTCTACACCCTCCTGAAGGGAGCCTGCAGACAGGTAGGGTTGGTCTCTGACAGAACCAGAGGACACAGCCTCAAGCTGTGTCAGGGAAGGTATAGGTTGGATATTAGGACAAAAATTTTCACCTAAAGAATAATAAAGTACTGGAATGCTCTTCCCAGGGAGGTGGTAGAATCAGCATCTCTGGATGTGTTTAAAAAAAGACTGGACATGGCACTTGGTGCTATAGTCTGGTTGATGTGTTAGGGCATAGGTTGGACTTGATGATCTTGGAGGTCTCTTCCAACCTCATGATTCTGTGATTCTGTGGTGATTCTGTGATTCTGTGACCCTGCCTGGGGAGGGGGGTTGGACTGGCTGATCCCCAGAGGTCCCTTCCAACCACAACACTTCTAGGCTTCTGTGATTCCATGTTCATTAAGGACTGAGGCTGGAAGGGATTATGTGTTCCTGCAGTGGGGCCATGCAATGGATCCTGTCTGGGGAAGGAGGAAGGTGCCATCCCATAATGGTCCCCTGAGGACACCTGGCTGCAGCCCACATCTCCTAGCTCCTTGTCCAACCAGCTTGGTCCATCCTTTGGGAGGTCAGGGCAGGGAGCAAGGTTGGGATCATCTGCCTTAGCTTGGAGTGTGATGGGATCACAGCAAACCCTTGGGATCATGGTCCCAGCCTGGGCACACAACGAGTTTGGGGAATGCTCTAGGGTTGGGTGAAGGTGGGCTGTGGATTGGTGGCATGGTGTAGGGTTTGGTAGTGTTGGTGTAGGTTTGGTGATGTTGGGTCATTTTTCATGGTGTTGGTGTGGGTTTGGTGGTGTTGGTGTAGGTTTGGGGCTGTTGGGTTGTTTTTCATGGTGCTGGTGTAGGTTTGGAGGTGCTGGTGTAGGGTTCGGTGCTGTGGTGTAGGGTTGGTGGGGCTTGTATAGGTTTGGGGGTGTTGGTGTAGGGTTTGGGGGTGTTGGTGTAGGTTTGGGGCTGTTGGGTCATTTTTTATGGTGCTGGTGTAGGTTTGGTGGTGTTGCTGTACAGTTTGGTGGTGTTGGCATAGGTTTGTGTGGTGTGGTGTGGTGTGAGTTTAGTGGTGTAGGGGAGAATTTGTGGTGCTGGTGTAGGGTTGTTGGTGCCGGTATAGGTTTGGTTGTGTGGTGTAGGGTTTGGTGCTGCTGGTGTAGATTTTTGTGGTGCTGACATAGGTTTGGTGGTGCTGGTGTAGGTTTGGGGCTGTGGTGTAGATTTTGTGGTACTGGTGTAGGGTTTGGTGCTGTGGTGTAGGGTTGATGGTGCTGTGGTGTAGGGTTTGGTGCTGTGGTGTAGGGTTTGGTGCTGTAGTGTAGGTTTTTGTGGTGCTGGTGCAGGGTTTGGTGCTGTAGTGTAGGTTTTTGTGGTACTGGTGTAGGGCTTGGTGCTGTGGTGCAGGGTTTGGTGCTGTGGTGTAGGGTTTGGTGCTGTGGTGTAGGGTTTGGTGCTGTGGTGCAGGGTTTGGCCAACAGGCAGGTGTGGGCTCATGCCCATGGTGGTGAGGGGGTGGAGAAGGTGCTGCTGGAGCCCGCCTGGGTGCCCAAAGGACTCCAGAACTGCACATTCAGGGTCAGCCTTTGCTCTGATTAGCAGCGTGGCCCAGGACCAGCTGGCACTGGCTCCATTCCCAGCTGGATGCCAGCCTGGGGACACTGCCCCATGGCACTGCCCCATTCCTGAGGGGGGAGAGGGACCCTGACCCAACACCCCTGCAGCCCTGCGGCCTTTGGGGATGACCAGACACGTGGTGTCCTATTTTATTTGTTGGGTGCCCCGTGGCAGGCAGGAATTATGGATCTAACTCCATGTTCTCAGAAGGCTAAGTTATTATTTTATGATAGTATATTATATTAAAGAATGCTATACTAAACTATACTAAAGAATACAGAAAGAATACTTACAGAAGGCTAAAAAGATAAAAGAAGGAATGATGAATCTGACTCCATGTTTTCAGAAGGCTAATTTATTACTTTATTACAATATATTACATTAGTGAATATTATATTAAACTATATTAAAGAATACAGAAAGGATACAGACAGAAGGCTAAAAAGATAATAATGAAAACTCCTGACTCTGTCCAGAGTCCTGACACAGCTTGGCCCTGATTGGCCAAAGAGTGAAAACAACTCACAGCAGAATCCAATGAAACAATCACCCGTGGGTAAACAATCTCCAAACACATGCCAAAATAGCACAACACAGGCAAAGCAAATCAGATAATTATTGGTTTCTTTTTTCTCTGAGGCTTCTCAGCTTCCCAGGAGAAGAATCCTGGGCAAAGAGATTTTTTTTTCCAGGAAATGTGACTCTGGCAGTGTCCCTTCTTGGCACGGGGGACCTGGGGCTGTCCAGATGTGAGGCAGGAGCTGCTGACCTCTGCACGTCAGCAGGGTGGGGACCACCTATGTAAGCATGTCCAGGAAGGTTCCTGTCCCTGTTCCACCCTCAGATCAGACCCTCCTTGGATCAGGACCTGCAGCCCTGGCTGATGCTCCAGCCTGGAGCTCTGCAAGGTACCGTGCTGCTCTGGGCTCTCCTCTGGGCTTTTCTCTCTCTTTGCATGCAAACCTGGCTGTCTAATTGAGTCTGTGCCTAATTACCAAAGGGGTAATTAAATATTTGCTGGTGAGATCTGTGTAATGAAATATCTCAGTGGGCAGAGTGGGAACCTGCCCTGGTTGTGCTGGGAACCCAGCCAGGAGGGTAGGGAAGCACTTGTGGAAATGAGGTTTCCTTTTTGTCCTTATTTTCTGTTGTGTCTGTTATCTAAGAACAGTTTGGCAAGAGCACATCTATCCCATCTGCTGCCTTATTTTTCATGCTCGAGTCTCTGTCTTTCCTTTTAACTCCATTTAGGTCTAATTAGTAATGGGGAAATGGGCCACAAAGTCACACCTGAGTGTCTTGGATCTGCTTTGGCATTTTCCTTCTTGCCTCCATAGAATCCCAGAGTGATTTGGGTTGGAAGAGACCTTAAAGATCACCTCATTCCAACCCCTGTTAGGGACACCTTCCACTACCCCAGGCTGCTCCAAGCCACATCCAGACTGGTCTGGAACAGCTCCAGGGATGGATGGGGAGGGCACAGCCTCTCTGGGCAACTTCTTGTTGTCTTCAATATAATTTCAAAGTTGATGTTGAGTTTCTTTACCATAAAGATTTTGTTACCATGAAGAAAATCTGTGTCCAGGGCTGAGCTCAGGAGGATATTTTGGTGATTTGGGGTGGTGAATGTGTAGCAGATTTATGTGGGGAGGGCACAACCTCTCTGGGCAACTTCTTGTTTTCTTCAATATGTTTTTAAAGTTGGTGTTGAATTTCTTTACCATAAATATTTTGTTACCATAAAGAAAATCTGGTGTTCAGGTGTTCAGGGCTGAGCTCAGGAAGATATTTTGGTGATTTAGGGTGGCAAGTGTGTGGCAGATTTATCTGGGGAGGGCAGAGGGATGGGTTTATCTGGTGGAGAGAAGGGTTTGACAGCTGTTCCCAGCCCTTGTCCCTGTTTGCACAACACTTGGATCATGGAGCAGCCTCACTGTTATGGCTCTGTCTGACCTGACAAGTTAGAGGCTCCTCCAAAGCCAAAAGATTGGGAAATAGATAAAACAGATATCCCAGCAATGAGTGCTGGAATCTGCAGAAAGATCTGCTATTTCAGACGTGATGGTTTGGGTAAAATTTTGTCTTTTCTCACAAATCCTGCTGCCTGAGCTTCACCTCAGCTCCTGCAAGCAGAACCCTTGTGGTGGGTGGTGGGTTTGAGAAACCAGACGGATGGAGAAGCTCTCCTGGGGGGAAAGGCTGAGAGAATTGGGATTGTTCAGCCTGGAGAAGAGGAGGATTCAAGGTGACCTTGCAGCCCCTTCTTGTGGCTAAAGGAGCTCCAGGAGAGCTGGAGGGGGAATTTGGACAAGGGATGCAGGGACAGGACACAGGGAATGGCTTTAAATTGATAAAGGGTAGCTTTAGATGAGATATTAGGAATAAATTCCTTCCTGTGAGGGTACTGAGGCCCTGGCACAGGTGCCCAGAGCAGCTGTGGCTGCCCCTGGAATCCTGGCAGTGCCCAAGGCCAGGCTGGATGGGGCTGGGAGCAGCCTGGGATGGTGGAAACTCAGGGTTGTCAGGGGTGTTTAGAGCAACAGGACACGAGCTGTGTCCCAAGGATGGTGTAGGACAGGCAGGGCAGTCCTCAGTGGTGCCAGGGTCTGGCCAGGGCAGTGTGAGGGACAATCCTGAGAACCAGGCAGAGCAAACAAACCTGGACCTGAGGCAAACACCTGGGCTGGCTCCTGTTCCTGGACAAATTTATGCAGCACTTGCTCACTGCAAGCTCCTGGCCCTGTTAGAGTTGAGAGGTTTATTTTGGTTGGCAAATCACAGATATTTTTGTGTTTGTAAAAAATTAGAATGATAGAATTGTTTAAGATCATCACCAGTCAACCCAGCACCATCATGACCACCCCTAAACCACATGCCCAGGTGTTACATCCATGCAGTTCTGAACACTTCCAGTGATGGTGACTCTACCACTGCCCTGGGCAGTCTGTTCTAGTGTTTTACAACTTATTCTGTGAAGAATTTTTCCCTAATACCCAATCTAAACCTCCTCTAAACTGCCATAAAATTGGGGCCATTTATTCTTGTCCTGTCATTTGTTATCTGAGAGAAGATAAAAGCATTAAATAGCTTTGGACCATTTCTGATGACTGTCCTGGCTGAGTGTGAGCAGCTCGTGCCATCTGCTGCAGTGTAGGACATGGATGAGGTGTGTGGTGACAGAAGTGACACCAATCATTTTTTCCACTGGAACTTCTGGGGGAGAAAAAAAAATAAAGAGTCAAACTCTCAAGGTCAGCAGCTTGGCTGTGACATTGCAGAGCATTTTCCACACACAAAACCACCCCAAACCTGTGAGAATTGCAGGTGTTTGCAGGGGGGATTGGTGAGGGAAGCTGGAGAAGGTGCTGAGCTTTCAGAGAACCATGGAATCATGGAAAGGTTTGGGTTGGAAGGGACCTCAAAGCCCATCCTGTTCCAAACACAGCACAGGAAACCTTCCACTATCCCAGGTGCTCCAAGCCCCATCCAACCTGGCCTTGGACATTCCAGGGATCCAGGGGCAGCCACAGCTGCTCTGGGAATTCCATCCCAGCCCCTCCCCACCCTCCCAGCCAGGATTCCTTCCCAAAATCCCATCTAAACATTCCCTCTTTCACTCTGAAGCCATTCCCTGTGTCCTGTCCTTCCATCCCTTGTCCCCAGTCCCTCTCCAGCTCTCCTGGAGCCCCTTTAAGCCCTGGAGGGGCTCTCAGCTCTCCTTGGAGCTCCTTGTGAGCATTCCCAGCTCTCCCAGCCTGGCTGCAGAGCAAAGCAGCTCCAGCTCTGTCACCTCCATGCCTTTCTTCGTGAGGGTGCCAAGGACAGAACTGCTCCACCTCCTCTCTGGGAGTTGCTGTTTTATGCTCAAGTTGTCCCTGAGGTGTTGCTGCTCCCATCCCCTTCCCACACTGACACTGGGAGTGTGGTTCTCATGCTGCTGAAAAACAGGGGAAAATGTTCTTTTCACCCACTTGGCACCAGTCAGGGACCTCACCCAGCAGCTCAGAAGCTGTGGCTGAGCTTCCACCCTCTCCTGACCCCTTTTCCTGGGGCTTTTCCAAGCTCCCTCCATCCCTGCCCATCCACAGGTGTTGGGGAACAGCACCACCAAACCCACACCTTGCTGGAGCAGCCAACAATGTGTCCATTTCCCTTTTTATTTCCAGCATCCCCTGACCTCTCCCACACACCCTGACCCTTTTCCACCTGCACTGAGGCACTGCTGGATGGAGGAATGTCCACATGGACAACAGAGGGAGGATGAGATGAGCCGTGAACTTTTGCACAGCCCTGGGATGGATTTCCTCTGATTTTATTTGAATTATTTAATTTTTTTAAAATTTTTTTTTCCACTCTTCTGTGCAAAGTTCAGGAAGGTCTAGAGCAAGTCCAGCCTGGCTTGGCTTCACAGGGCTGGCAGCACCGAGTGGAAATTTTATTGTTTCCTGTTATGAGAGCTGAGGGAGGCGGCAGGATGGGATTCCAGGATGGGATTCCAGGAGGAGCAGGGGCAGCTCCAGCTCCAGGGATGACCCTGAGGGTGGGGTTGGGGATGGCCTTCCATTCCCACTGCTCCCACAGCCACTTCAGGAAAGGGAAGCAAATAGAGGAGGGAATAATGGCTCAGTTTGACCTCTGGCTATGGAGGCAGATGTTTTCTTTGGAGCAGGAACAGATGCTGGGGAAAAAAATGCTATAAAGGGCTTTGCTGAGCCACATCCCAGGGCTCCACCTGAGTCCCATTTGCCACCTCTCAGTACATCCCCTGTATCATCTCACCACCTCAGACACTTCAGCAGAAAGGTTCCCCTCAAAAAAATTAATGTGTTTTTTTCTCAACACTGAAATTTATCTCAAGAATGTGTCCATGGCAGAGAAATGTTCAGCTGGGAAGGGCTGGAATAAATTGCTTCTGCTCTCCAGCCTGGGTTTAAACATTTCCTCTGGGCTTTTGTGCTTTGGAATTGAAATCTTGTTGTTATTTAAGCATATCAGATAAGTTTTTAGGTCATTTTCAAAATGCTTTTACCTTTCTGCAGTCATCAGCCAGCGATATCTGAGGGAAACTTTTCCTGTTTTGCAGCAGAAATGTTATTTATTCTGCTAACAGCGCTGGCTTCTGGCTCCAGGCACAAACCAATGCAAACTTCACAGAAATTCCATTTTCTGACCTATCTTTGTGCTAACTGAGGCATAGCTGTGGTCCAAATGTCATGGCAGCTCAGAGCCAGAGTTTACATTTTCAGAGTGCATGAAGGAAAACATCCCTCACCTCGCTTTCAAACAGTCTTGCATTATTCAGCCAGAATCCCCACGGGCTTTGGAAAAATGTGTAAGACCAGATTTTCCCTGTTTCATCCTTACAAAGAGCCAGAAATCAACCACATCATTCTTTTCCACATCAAAACCTTCCTGGGTTCATCCAACAGAGCTGGATGCAGGATGAAAATCAACCTGATGATTAATAAATAGAGATTTTTGTCTTTCTGTCCTTTAAATGACACATTTGCATTGGGGTTGGCATCACCAGTGCCCTGAAAAGTCTGAGCAGAGTTTTGTGATGAAGCAGATTTTAGCACAGCTTTTCCTGCTGCTTGTAAATTGGTTTTTTTAAAGAGAATTAAGGTTCTGGCTGAGTTCTTAGGATGCAAGCTCTGATTAGCCCCAAATCTTGGAGAGCACCCAAAGCTCTGTGTGAAGGAGGGGAGAAGTTTGCACAGCTGGGATGGGTTTGGTGTTAAATCAGGGAGTTTGGACTGAAAATGAGCCTGGAACATCTGGGCTGGCATGGGTGAGCCGAGCAGCACCAGGGCCATTCCCACCTGCTCACCCCTGCCTCAGTTTCCTGAACAGCTCCCTGGGACAGCCACGCTTGTCCCTGATCCCTGACCCATGGAATTGTTGGTTGGGTTTCTGTTTCATGAGGAAATGGCTTTTTCTGTGCCCAGCTGTGGCCCCTCCACCCATTAACCCAACCCCTGTCCCAGGATGGGCTTCCCATCCTTGCTGGGAGCTGCTGGCCTGTCCCAAAGCACTCAGGAGATGGGGACCAGACATGTCACCAGGACAATGACATGGCTTGGGTTCCTGGGGACACAGCTTGGGTTCCTGGGATAGTTGTGTCCTCGGGGACACAGTCTGGGTTCTTGGGGACACAGCTTCAGTCCTTGGGGACACAGTTTGGGGTTCCTTGGGGACACACTTTGGGGTTCCTTGGGACACAGTTTGGGTCCTTGGGGACACAGTTTGGGTTTCTGGGGACACAATTTGGGCCCTTGGGGACACAGCTTCAGTCCTTGGGGACATAGTTTGGGTTCTTGTGAATATATTTTGGGTTCCTGAGGACATAGCTTGGGTTCTTGGGGACCCAGTTTCGGTTTCTGGGGACACAACTTGGGTCCTTAGGGACACAGTTTGGGTTCCTTGGGACACAGTTTGGGGTTCCTTGGGACACAGTTTGGAGTTCCTTGGGACACACTTTGGGTCCTTGGGGACACAGTTTGGGGCTCCTTGGGACACAGTTTGGGGTTCCTTGGGACACAGTTTGGGGTTCCTTGGGACACGATTTGGGCCCTTGGGGACACAGCTTCAGTCCTTGGGGACATAGTTTGGGTTCTTGCGGATATATTTTGGGTTTCTGAGGACATAGCTTGGGTTCTTGTGTCCCCAGAAACCCAAACTGGGTCCCCAACTTGGGTTCTTGGGGACACAGCTTGGGTCCTTGGGGACATAGCTTGGCAACTTGGGTTCCTTGGGACACAACTTGGCTCCTTAGGGACACAGTTTGGGGTTCCTTGGGGACACAGCTTGGGTCCTTGGGGACACAGTTTGGGGTTCCTTGGGACACAGTTTGGGTCCTTGGGGACACAGTTTGGGTTTCTGGGGACACGATTTGGGCCCTTGGGGACACAGCTTCAGTCCTTGGGGACATAGTTTGGGTTCTTGTGAATATATTTTGGGTTCCTGAGGACATAGCTTGGGTTCTTGGGGACCCAGTTTCGGTTCCTTGGGGACACAACTTGGGTCCTTAGGGACACAGTTTGGGTTCCTGGGGACACAGTTTGGGCCCTGGGGTTGCTGAAGGTTCTGGAGACTCCAGGCATGAAGAAGGGGCTCCCGTGGGAGTTGGTGGCCTCTTTGCCACCAGGAAATGCAAATGGAGATGTCCCAGTGGGACACAGCTTGGCCCTCAGGCCCAAGGAACCTGCTGCAGTGGAAGTGTCCCCACCCATGGCCAGGGGGTGGAACTGGGGGCTCTTTAGGGTCCCTCCCAACCCAAACCATCCTGGGATTCTCCACAGGGCTCCATTCACCTTGTCCCATCAGCCAGGCATGTGCTGCTAGAAATGTCAAATTCTCAGGGCTGGCTTGAACCAAACTGGTTGAAAATGAGCCCAAATGCTCTTCCAAACCCATGAATCCCCCCACACCTGTGTGTTCCTGGGACAGCAGCTCTGAGAGCACAAAAGGGGGTGGAGGAAAAGAGGCCACGTTGAGGAAGGGGGTGCCAACCCCTGAAGCCCATCTTGAAGGGGATAAAACCTCAGAGTGCCTCCCCAGATCCCTTCTTCCCCACAACTGCCACCAAATTACTGGCAAATAAGAATAACGCAGTTCAGTGGATTTTTAATCAATGCGAAAGAAAAATAATACTTTCCAAATCCCAATATTCCTTTTTAGCAGTGCCTTTGACACATTTTCCATCACAAATCCCTTTCAAAGTGGGCAGCACCCACAGCCACCAAAGGTGAGGATGAGTCCTGCATCCCACCTCCAAAAGTCAGGGAAAAAAAGTTTTTGGTGAAGTTAATCCAAGAGAAAAAAGATAAGAACTAAAACTTCTACTTCACGTCTTGCTCTTGCTTGTGATGTTCAAATATTTTTGCTTCTCAGATGGGAAATTCCATCATCTCAAAAGCCCAAATCCAACAATAATCAATAAGGTAAAAATATGATGTTTTTAATTTATTCCAGTTTTGTCACATTTGTCTCAACACAATGGGCCCTGTTTTAAAAACAGGCTTATCATTTGCACAAAGATGCAAACCTTCATTGCTTTGAGTTTAAAACTGAACAAATGAATATACAAAAGAGGAAAATCAGCAAAGACAATGACCTGTCAGCACAATCCATCCCAGAGCTTTGTAGGTCTGTGCTCAGGGTGGGTAATTATGGTCCTTCCTCATCCCTGCTGTAGCAGGAGATGTTACACCAGGTCTCATTATCATTGGTGACAGCACTCCTGTATTTCCATAGGACATTTAAATAAATATGCACAGATCACTGCTCTGAAACACAAATGGTGCCTGGGGGGGAGAGGTGGCTTGGAGAGGTGACTCCCAGCAGCAGCCACAGTTATCCAAAGCTCCATCAGACCCTTTCCCCTCTGTCTCCTCTCTTTTATTCCCATCTCTCCTGGCCAGGCATTGAACTGAGGATGCTGCAGTGTGACAGAGTTCACAGGGGTTTTCAGATTGGGGAAGAGATGAGAATGGTGACTCCATGTTTCAGAAGGCTGATTTATTATTTTATGATATATATTACATTAAAACTACACTAAAAGAATAGAATAAGAGGTTTCATCAGAAGGCTGGCTAAGCTAAGAATAGAAAGCAAAGAATGATAACAAAGGTTTGTGGCTCAGCTCTCTGTCCGAGCCAGCTGACAGTGATTGGCCATTAATTACAAACATCCAACATGGGCCAATCACAGATGCACCTGTTGCATTCCACAGCAGAGATAATCAATGTTTACATTTTGTTCCTGAGTCCTCTCAGCTTCTCAGGAGGAAAAATCCTAAGGAAAGGATTTTTCATGAAAAGATGTCTGCGACACTGCAGGGGTGGGTTTTTGTCACAGACATCTTTTCATAAAAATCCTTTCTTTAGGATTTTTCTCCCTCCTGAGAAGCTGTAGCCTCAGCAACACAATGTAAACAATGGTTATCTGCTGCTGTGGAATGCAACAGGTGGATCCATGACTGGTCTCCTGTAAATGTTTGGATTTACTGACCACTCACGGCAGAGCTGCTCTTGCTCTCTGCTGAGACACAGATCTTTGTTATTCATTCCTTTTCTATTCTTAGCTTAGCTAGCCTCCTGAGAACTTTCCTTCTATTTCTTTTTAGTATAGTCATAATGTAATATATATCATAAAATAAATTAAGCCTTCTGAACACGAAGTCAACATTCTCGCCTCTCTCTTCATCCTGCAACCCTTGTGACCACTGTCACAGGTTTTTCCCTGAACACCCATTCATGGCTCTGCCTCCTTGCCTGGGTGCTGGTTTGGTGCTGGGAATCCCTCAGAGTGATGGCAGGAGCAGGAGCAGATGTTGCCTGGCCTGCCTGGAGCACAGATGCCCCAGAAACCTTTCCCCAGCCACGAGAGCTGTGTGTATAAATAACCCTGATGGTTAGAAAGCAAAGAGCCTGGAAAATCTGCCTGACCCACAGGGCTGGGACCACGCTGAGCTGCCTTTTATCTCTGAGCTGAGCCTGGGAGTTGTTCTCAGCTGGTTATTTTTAAATAACCAACAGCACTTCCCTGCAGCTCTGTCCTGCACCAGCAGCAGCAGGTGGGGCTTTCAGCAGAGTTCTAGGGTGGGAAAGAGCTCTTGGTGACCATCCCTGAGCTCTGGTGGATGTCACAGGGTGTGGCTTTAGAAAGGAGTAGGTGTGACATGCCCATGCTCCAGCCCTGGGGGAATTTGGAGATCTCCAGCCCTGGGAGAGTTCGGAGATCTCCAGCCCTGGGGGAATTTGGAGAAACCCAACCCTTGGGGTGTTTGGAGATCCCCAACCTTTGGGGGTGTTTAGAGATCTGCAGCCCTGGGAGGGTTTGGAAATCTCCAGCCCTTGGGAAGTTTGGAGATCTCCAGCCCTGGAGGAGTTTGGACATCCCCAACCCTTGGGGTGTTTGGAGATCTCCAGCTCTGGGAGGGTTAGGAAATCTCCAACTCTTGGGGATTTTGGAGATCCCCAACCCTTGGAAGAGTTTGGAAATCTCCAGCCCTGGGAGGGTTCGGAGAAACCCAACCCTTGGGGGGTTTGGAATTCTCCAGCCCTTGGGGCGTTTGGAGATCTCCAAACTCTCCCAGTGGGAAATTTCCAGCCCTGGGGGTGTTTGGAGAGCTCCAGCTCTGGAGGAAGTTTGGAGATTTCCAACCCTTGGGGGGTTTGTAAATCTCCATCCCTGGGGGGAGTTTGGAGATCTCCAGCCCTGGGAGGGTTTGGAGAAACCCAACTCTTGGAGTGTTTGGATATCTCCAGCCCTGGGGCATGTTTGAAGATCTCCAACCCTTGGAGAGTTTGGAGATCTCCAGCCCTTGGGAGGTTTGGAAATCTCCAGCCCTGGGGAGAAATTTGGAGACCTCCAGTCCTGAGGGGATTTGGAGATTCCCAGTCCTAGAGGGGGGTTTGGAAATCTCCAGCCCTGGAGGTAGTTTGGAGATCTCCAGCCCTTGAGAGGTTTTGGAGATCTCCAGCTCTGGGAGGGTTAGGAAATCTCCAACTCTTGGGGATTTTGGAGATCCCCAACCCTTGGGAGAGTTTGGAAATCTCCAGCCCTGGGAGGGTTCGGAGAAACCCAACCCTTGGGGGGTTTGGAGATCTCCAGCCCTGGAGAGGTTTGGAATTCTCCAGCCCTTGGGGCGTTTGGAGATCTCCAAACTCTCCCAGTGGGAGATCTCCAGCTCTGGAGGAAGTTTGGAGATTTCCAACCCTTGGGGGGTTTGTAAATCTCCATCCCTGGGGGGAGTTTGGAGATCTCCAGCCCTGGGAGGGTTTGGAGAAACCCAACTCTTGGAGTGTTTGGAGATCTCCAGCCCTGGGGGATGTTTGAAGATCTCCAGCCCTTGGGAGGTTTGGAAATCTCCAGCCCTTGGGGTGTTTGGAGATCTCCGGCCCTGGGGAGAAATTTGGAGATCTCCAGTCCTGAGGGGATTTGGAGATTCCCAGTCCTGGAAGGGGGTTTGGAAATCTCCAGCCCTTGAGAGGTTTTGGAGATCTCCAGCCCTGGGAGGGTTTAGAGATCTCCAACTCTTGGGGGTTTTGGAGATCCCCAACCCTTGGGAGGTTTGGAAATCTTCAGCCTGAGGAGGGTTTGGAGATCTCGAACCCTGGAGGGGTTTGGAAATCTCCAGCTCTGGGAGGGTTTGGAGATCTTGAACCCTTGGAGAGTTTAGAGATCTCCAAGCCTGAAGGGGTGCTCTCCTCTGGAACCTCCCTTGTCTCCCTTGGGAGAGCAAGCTGCCATTGTGCCACGTGCTAAAGTTGAAACATGAAGCCAGGGTTGTGGTAATTGAACTTTTTTAGAGGTTCATCCCCCAAAAATGCCTCCCAGACCCTGGTTTTCCTGGTGTGGCATATTCCCACTAAGGTGTGTTCATCCCTACACCTCACACAGCTGATAAGGCTTTTCCTGCCCATCTTGGGTGACTAATTCCAAACAGGGCATAAACTTATCAGTAATGAAAAGTGAGTAATTCATTTATAACAGGAAACCTCAAGGAATGGAGCTGCAATAAAATGCAGATACTGCTCCTTGCAAGAGCATCGAGGCAACAAATTCCAATGAGCAGGAATTGCCCTTCTAGGTCCATTCAGGCTTTTTGGGCAGACAGAGCTCTAAATATCCTGCTTGTCAGCATCAGGGATAAAAGCTCCTGATAAACCATACGGTTTCCAACACCCCCTTTAATCCCAGTGCAGATCTTCCCACGTTTTTTACCCTCAGGGATCTGATCTTTGCTGGAATTTCTGTCCTGACTGTCCATTTCCACCGTGAACACAGCAGAAATGTTATTTGTTCTGCTAACAGAATAAATTCAGCATTGACACTCTGAGCCCTGGTGCTGCTGGAATGGCAATGCCAAAGCTCCTCATGGATGGAGCAGGTGCTCCTTGGACCATCAGGGTGGAGATTTTCTTCTTGAGAACTTTCCTCAGGCTTCTTGTGCATCCCCATCCCTGATATTCCTTCCTACAGCTGCCAAGAGGCCAGAAAAGTCTCTGTAGATGCTAAAAACCTTTTTCCCATCCTTCACCTGCTCTCTGCTCCCTCCACCAGCTTGGAGAGAGGGGAACACCCTCCTTCAGGGACAGATTTCCAAGCTGGAGCTTCAGGGCAGGTTTTTCCACTAGCGAGCTTCTCCTCTTTTATTATTTTATTTTATTTTATTTTATTTTTTACTTTTTTATTTTATTTTTATTTTCTTTTAAAATTTAATTTTATTTTATTTTATTATATTTTATTTTATTTTTTACTTTTTTATTTTATTTTTTCTTTTAAAATTTAATTTAATTTTATTTTATTATATTTTATTTTATTTTATGTTATTTATATTTTATATTTTATTTTATTTAATATTTTATTTTATATTTTATTTATATTTTATTTTTATTTTATAGTTTATTTTTATTTTTCTTTTATATTTTATTTTTATTTTATTTTATATTTTCTTTTTATTTTTTTATTTTATATTTTATTTTATATTTTATTTTATTTTTATTTTTTATATTTTATTTTCTTTTTATTTTTTTATATTTTATATTTTATTTTAATTTTTCACCCCCAACACCCAAGCAGCTTTTCCCAGGATGTGTTTTCCACATGTTCCCTATTAGTCACGCTCTCAGCCTTTCCCAACCTCTCACCAGCGCCACGAGCTGATGCCATTAATTCACTCAAGCAAAATTCCAGGCGGCGTTCCTGAAACCAGCGCCGGCAGCTTGTTTGGATTTAAAACCAGTGCCTTTCTCCATCCTGGCCGGTCTGTGGAGCACCTTCCCAGCTTCTCCCGAGGCTTGGAAAGGGTCGGGCAGGGCTGCGGGCAAAGGCGGGGTCTGAGAGCCTTAAATAGGGAGCCGGGTTTGCCCAGCGCTGGGGAGGCTGGACCGAGCTGGACCGAGCTGCTGGGGCTTTATCCGGGGCAGGGAGGAGGGACTGAGGCACAGGAATGTCGGTGGAGGAGGGAGAGGCACCGCGAGCAGCATCATGTCTCTGTAAGTAGATTTTTCCCCCTTCCCTGTAGCTCAGGCAGTGAGCAGGACGGACTGACATCCAGCTAGCACTGATTTATATATTTTCATTTTTAGAGTCAGTTTTTAAACTTTTCCCAGTTCCTACAGCTGTGCGGAGGGGTCAGGGGGTTTTGGGAAGTCACTGTGGTGAAAACATCTCATTCCTGTACAGCTCTGACTGCTTTAGGAGTTGTTGGTGGTTTGAGCAGTCCAACCCCTCCTTTGTAGCTGTTTTGAACTGTAGCTTGTGCCCTGTGTGGTTTCATACACCTCTGGAGGTGATGATGGATGGCTGATTGAATGGGTTTCAAAGCCACAGGGATGGGGAGTCCTTTCTCAGGGAGATAATTCAGCTGCATGGATCTACACTGTAGTTCAGGCAGTGTGCAGAGTGGACTGATGTTCAGCTAGCACTGACCTCCAGCTAGCACTGATTTATGTATTTTCATTCCTTGGTGCATTTTAGAGTCAGTTTTTTAAAGTTTCCCCAGTTCCTACAGCTGTGCCTGTGGCTTTGTGGAGGGGTCAGGGGGATTTGGGAAGTCACTGTGGTGAGAACATCTCATTCCTGTACTGCTTTAGGAGTTGTTGGTGATTTGAGCAGTCCAACCCCTCCTTTGTAGCTGTTTTGAACTGCAGCTTGTGCCCTGTGTGTGTTTAACACACCTCTGGAGGTGATGATGGATGACTGAATGAATGGGTTTCAAAGCCACAGGGATGGGGAGTCCTTTCTTAGGGAGATAATTCAGCTGCATGGATCTACACTGTAGTTCAGGCAGTGTGCAGAGTGGACTGATGTTCAGCTAGCACTGATTTATATATTTTCATTCCTTGGCGCATTTTAGAGTCAGTTTTTTAAGTTTTCCCAGTTCCTACGGCTGTATGGAGAGGTCAGGGGGTTTGGGAAGTCACTGTGGTGAGAACATCTCATTCCTGTACTGCTTTAGGAGTTGTTGGTGGTTTGAGCAGTGCAACCGCTCCTTTGTGGCTGTTTTGAAGTGGAGCTTGTGCCCTGTGTGGTTTCATTCACCTCTGGAGGTGATGATGGATGACTGAATGAATGGGTTTCAAAGCCACAGGGATGAGGAATCGTTTCTTGGGGAGATAATTCAGCTGCATGAACCACCTCAGCTAATCCCTCTGCCTGCTGCAGATCCACCCAGATGGGTTTATTTTTCACCCAGACTGCATAATTTTCACACTGCACAGAGGAACTGGGTCTGTAGCAGGTGGAAAGATGCAAAAATCTGTGTTTTGTGCTTTGATGGTTGGGGTTATGAGGAGAGGAGCCTTTTCCTAGTGCCAGTCCTGCACTGTGAACAAGCATTTCCTTGGAAGCTTGTTTAATTTATAATTGATTCCAAAACACCATGGTGCACTAACCCCCAACCCAAGCGATTAAAAGCATTAAAATCCCACAGTTTGGGATTTGTAACCATTGAATCCTGAATCCCACTGGAAGTTTAACCAAACTGGAGTGTAGGGAGCCTCCTGCTCTCAGATACAGTGCCAGGAGGGCAGGGGGGCACACAGGGGTGTGTTTTGGTAAAAAATACATTCCAACCCCCCAAAATTATAGGATTTTGAGATTTTATGATCATTTTCCCCACTCAGCCATGCTCACAGGGCTCAGGTCAGGGCTGTTTCCTGCAGATGTTCCTGCAGATCCAGATGTGCTGGGCAGCAGAGGCAGCACCCACAGCTCAAGGTGGAGCTGGTAGCCAGGGATGTTCTCAAAGCAACAACCCCTCACTTCTGTTATTGTATAATTTCCTTTCTTTTCCTCAGCTTGAGAGATCTGGGACCACTTCATTGGGTTCTCCTTCCTAAAATCTGTCTTCTAGAGGAGACAGGAGATGCTTTGCTAACAACCCAGACAAACACCACTTCAAAACTGGAATATTTACTCCAAAATTGAGGAAAACCTTGGTCAAACCCCTCCTGCCCCAGCACACAGCTCCTGGGAGGTGCATTGGAGCTTTGGGAATTGTGTCCACGATTAACACTGGTGAATTATGAAAATGGTGAATTATTCTTGGTGTAGGCTTCAGAAACCCTTTGGGCAGCACTGAAATTTGGATGAACTGCTCTACAGGACATTCAAAGTGCATTTTTAAGAACAGTTTGGGGCTTGCAGCTAATTTGGGGTGCAGATGGCAGCTGGTGGGGGGTTGGACACCTGTGTGGGGCCAGCCAAGGTGGGGCAGCATCCAACCCTGCTGATCCAGCCCAGGATGCTCCACAGGCAGATGCACCGTGCCCCACACCCAGCAGGGTCTTCCCTTCCCAAACCCCATCAGCTGGAGCTTGGCTGAGTGCCTGGACTAATTCTGTAAATCCTTTAACACCTCAATTTTCCCTTATCTGAATGTGAACACCACAGAGAGAGAGTTAAATACAGGGAACTTCCCCATCTCACCCCTGAATAAACCAAATTTCCTCAATAAACAAAGGATATCTCAGTGGGCATCACTTCCATATCCTGCAGTGGCTGAATTGACCAAGGCATCACTTCTGGGCCAGGAGGATTCTGCTCCCAGCAGCTTTGATGGTCGATGGCAGAGAGAAGAATTTTCCCACTTTTGCTGGTTGATGACCCAGCTGTGCCTCAGTTTCCCCAGCAGGGTCTTCTCTTCCCAGACCCCATCAGCTGGAGCTTGGCTGAGAGCCTGGATTAATTCTGCAAATCTTTCAACACCTCAATTTTCCCATTTCTGAATGTGAACACCACAGAGAAAGACTTAAATACTCTTTAGGGTGTACCCATTGTAAGGAAGCAAAAAAAGGAAGTCAAACAGGAAACTTTCCCATCTCGCCCCTGAATAAATTCCCTCAGTAAATAACGAACATCTCAGTGAGCATCACTTTCCATGTCCTGCAGTTGCTGAATTATCCCAATTATCACTTGTACTGATCAAGGCAGCACTTTTGGGGCAGGAGAGGGGGATTCTGCTCCCAGCAGCTTTGACGGTCGATGGCAGAGAGGAGAATTTTCCCACTTTTGCTGGTTGATGACCCAGCTGTTCCTCAGTTTTCCCAGCAGGGTCTTCTCTTCCCAGACCCCATCAGCTGAAGCTTGGCTGAGAGCCTGAATTAATTCTGCAAATCTTTTAACACCTCAATTTGCCCTTATCTGAATGTGAACACCATAGAGAAAGACTTAAATACTCTAGGGTGTACCCATTGTAAGGAAGCAAAAAAAGGCACTCAAACAGGAAACTTTCCCATCTCGCCCCTGAATAAACCAAATTTCATCAATAAATAAAGAATATCTCAGTAGGCACCACTTTCCATGTCCTGCAGTTGCTGAATTATCCCAATTATCACTTGTACTGATCAAGGCAGCACTTTTGGGGCAGGAGAGGGGGATTCTGCTCCCAGCATCTTTGAGTGTCAATGGGAGAGAAAATCTTCCCCACTTCTCCTTCTGGTTGATGACCCAGCTGTGTCTCAGTTTCCCCAGCAGGGCCTTCCCTTCCCAGCCCCTATCAGCTGAGTGCCTGGACTAATTCTGCAAATCATTTAACACCCCAATTTGCTCTTATCTGAATGTGAACACCACAGAGAGAGAGTTAAATACAGGGAACTTCCCCATCTCAGCCCTGAATAAACCAAATTTCCTCAATAGATTATCTCAGTGGGCATCACTTCCATGTCCTGCAGTGGCTGAATTGACCAAGGCATCACTTTTGGGCCAGGAGGATTCTGCTCCCAGCAGCTTTGACGGTCGATGGCAGAGAGGAGAATTTTCCCACTTTTGCTGGTTGATGACCCAGCTGTGTCTCAGTTTCCCCAGCAGGGCCTTCCCTTCCCAGCCCCTATCAGCTGAGTGCCTGGATTAATTCTGCAAATCATTTAACACCTCAATTTTCCCTTATCTGAATGTGAACACCACAGAGAGAGAGTTAAATACAGGGAACTTCCCCATCTCACCCCTGAATAAACAAAATCTCCTCAATAAATAAAGAATATTTACTCAGTGGGCATCACATCCCATGTCCTGCAGTGGCTGAATTGTCCCACCTGCAACCAAGGCATCACTTTTGGGGCAGGATAGGAGGATTCTGCTCCCAGCAGCTTTGAGGGTTGAGGGCAGAGAGGAGAATTTCCCACTTTTGCTGGTTGATGCCCCAGCTGTGCCTCAGTTTCCCCAGCCCCAGGACAGGAACAGCACCATCTGCAGAGCTCTCCCACAGCCCCAGCCCGGCGTGTGAAGACTTGGGGGTTTGCGTTCACAGGGGATTTGTTTGATCTGGAAATAGCAGGGTTAGAAAATTCCATCTGCGCGAACCAAAGCAGCGCTGCTTGGCTCCTCTCCTGGGAAGCAGTGGGAGCAAAGCTGCATTCCAGGAGGGCTAGATGAGCACGTGAAGGGGCACGTTCCCCTTCCTGCTGCTGTGCTCCCACCACGGAAACCCTACAGCAAAATTTGTGTCTCTAATGGTGCCAAGCCAGGCTGGGGTCTCATGGCATCACCAAGTCAGGCTGGATGGGGATGGAGCAACTTGGAAGGTGTCCCTGCCCATGGAATAGGATCTTTAAGGTCTCTTCCAACTCCCAAAAATTATAGGATTTTGAGATTTTATGATAATTTTCCCCACTTAGCCTTTTCCCCAACCAGCATGGAGAGTTATGGTTGATGCCCTTCTTGCACATAGGAAAACAGCTCCTTTCTCTCTCTTCTCTTCTTTTTTCTCCTTTTTTTGGGGTGCAGGTGCTTTCCCTACTGCTCTCATCTCTCAGTATCTGTGCCAGCCAAGCAGTGAAATTGCCTCCTGCCTTTGGTGCTGCCTGAGGTCACCCAAGGAACTCACTGCACACTAAGCTAAACACAAAATGCTCGTTACAAGCTCTTCCTCCCCAGCTGTCCAGGTCTCCTAATAAATCCATGCTTTTCTCTTGAAAGCTTCTCGAGGTTTATTTTTGAAACGGTCTGTATTTGATTAAAGTTCTGTTTTGTTTTGCTTTGTTTCAAGAGGAACTTAAAAGGGCCATCAGCCTGTAAACATAAATATTCCCATTCTTCCACTGATTCTTTGCATTTTTCTGGGTTTACTGATGAAAAATGTTTCAGCAGGGCAAATCTGTGTTGTGGGAGCATCTTCCACTGCTCCAGCCTTGACCACACTTTAAGGGGAGAAATTTTCCCTGATAACCAATCCAAACCTGCATTGGTGCTGATTGAGGCTGTTCCCTCTCCTCCTGTCCTGTTCCCTGGAGCAGAACCCAACCCCAAGGCTGTCCCCTCCTGGCAGGAGCTGTGCAGAGCCACAACGGCCCCCTGATCCCCTTTTCCCCAGGCTGAGCCCCTTCCCAGCTCCCTCAGCCCCTCCTGGTGTGATGGTGTTCACAGGGGTCCCAGGACAAGGAAAGAGATGAGAATCTTGACTCCATGTTTCAGAAGCTGATTTATTGTTTTATGATATATTAAAGGAAAATGATATACTAGAAGTACACTGAAAGGATTTAATCAGAAGGCTTGAACAGAATAGAAAGAAAAGAATGATAATAAAATCTTGTGACAGACCAGAAAGTTTGAGACAGCTGGACTGTGATTGACCATTATTTAGAAACAACCAACATGAACCAATCACAGATGCACCTGTTGCATTCTGCAGCAGCAGATAATTATTGTTTTTCTTTTCCTCTGAGGCCTCTCAGCTTTTCAGGGGAAAAATTCTAGCCAAGGAATTTTTCAGAAAATATCATGGCTACATCCTGGCGCTCCAGCCCCTTCCCAGCTCCATTCCCATCTCTGGACACTCTCCAGCCCCTCCATGTCTTTCTTATCATGAGAAGCCCAAAACTGACCCCAGCATTTGAGGTGTGGCCTCACCAGTGCCCAGCACAAGGGTCAATCACTGCTCTGGCACAAGATGCGACCTCCCATCCCTGTTTGTTTTTATCTCCCCCCTCTCCGTGCAGGTTCTAACTGAGCAGCCCTTATGACCAACATGAGCTGGAGCTTCCTCACCCGCCTGCTAGAAGAGATTCACAACCACTCCACCTTCGTGGGGAAGGTCTGGCTCACCGTGCTCATCGTCTTCCGCATCGTCCTGACGGCGGTGGGGGGCGAGTCCATCTACTCCGATGAGCAGAGCAAGTTCACCTGCAACACCAAGCAGCCGGGCTGCGACAACGTCTGCTACGATGCCTTCGCGCCGCTCTCCCACGTCCGCTTCTGGGTCTTCCAGATCATCATGATCTCCACGCCCTCCGTCATGTACCTGGGCTACGCCATCCACAGGATCGCCCGCTCGGCCGAGGAGGAGGAGAAGCTCAAGGGCTTCAAGAAGAAGAAGCAGTTTGCCCTCAACTGGCAGGCCGTGCGCAACATGGAGGACGCCATGGAGGCCGACGAGGAGGAGCCCATGATCTCCGACGACGCGGCCGAGCACGACAAGGCCACCAAGGCCAAGCCCAAGTGCAAGGAGCAGCAGAAGCACGATGGGAGGAGGCGCATCCAGCAGGAGGGGCTGATGAAGATCTACGTCTTCCAGCTCCTCACGCGGGCTTCCTTTGAGGTGTGCTTCTTGATAGGGCAGTATCTGCTCTACGGTTTTGAGGTGGAAGCATATTACGTCTGCAACAGGGTCCCATGTCCCCACACCGTGGACTGCTTCGTGTCCCGGCCCACGGAGAAGACCATCTTCCTGCTGGTGATGTACGTGGTGAGCTGTTTGTGCCTGCTGCTGAACATGTGCGAGATGTTCCACCTGGGCTTTGGCACCATCCGCGACGCCATCCGCAACCGCAAAATCAACAGCTTCCGCCAGCCGCCCTACAACTACGCCTACCCCAAGAACATCTCCTGCCCTCCCGAGTACAACCTGGTCGTCAAATCCGAGAAGGCCACCAAGATCCCCAACAGCCTGATGGCCCACGAGCAGAACTTGGCCAACGTGGCCCAGGAGCAGCAGTGCACCAGCCCTGATGAGAACCTGCCCGCTGACCTGTCCACGCTGCACAAGCACCTGAGGGTGGCCCAGGAGCAGCTGGACATCGCCTTCCAGAGCTACAGCAGCACCCAGGCCAACACTCAGCCCTCTCGGACCAGCAGCCCTGCCTCGGGGGGCACCGTGGTGGAGCAGAACAGGGCCAACACTGCCCAGGAGAAACAAGGTGCTAAGCCCAAGGCCTCACTAGAGAAAGGCAGCTCCAGCAGTAAAGATGGGAAGACGTCCGTGTGGATATAATTGTGCCAAGAAGGAGTGAGAGGGGCTTTGGTTTGTTTCTGGTTTTTGGTGTTATCTCGCGTTTGTTTTGCAGGGCGCGGTTTTTGCGTGGAAGTCGAGAAAGTGAGTGTTGGACAAATTTTGTGCTGTCTTCCAGTTAACAAAAGACATTTCTTCCCTGTTTCCAACCTGTTCTCCAACTGGGAACCTCCAGTGTTGTAGTGTGTTCATTAAGTTCATTTAATTCCTCCCCCATTTTATGTATCTGCTCCCCTCCATTTATGCATGATCCAGGTGACCATGCTGATGCTTTAATTTAATACAGAAATAGCCCATCACAGAAAATGGCTGTAATTGCACTCATAGTCCATTGAGGAGAAGGAGGAAGGTGTCCCTCAGAGTTCAAAAAACAAGTTTGATGGCAAAAGGCTTCACCCAGAGCAGCCTCTGCATCCACAGTGAGTGCACTCAATGATTCTGCCCACTTCCAGCTTGCTTTTGGGGACCCTGCAGATGCAGTTGGTGCCAAAGTTGGTGTCCCGAGTCTGGATGCAGCGCAGGCAGCAGAGGTTCTCATAGCCCTGCTTCTTCCACTTGGCTATCAGGTTTTTGTCAGCATAGCCCTCCTTGACGCAGTACTCATAGAGCTCTCTGCTGATTGCTTTCCTCTTGTGGAAGAGATCAAAGATGTAACGTGTTTTCTGGTGGTGGATCCTGAAGATGGGCCAGAGAGACTCCACTTTCCTCTTTCCTTCGTGTGGCTCTGTCTCAGCTTCTCTCATCTTCTGGTCCAGCTCGTCCAGCGTGGGCTCGATCAGCTCCCAGCCATCCGGGGGCAGCTTCCTGCTCCTCTTCACTTTGGGCATTGCCTCGGCAGCGAGAAGGCCAAAGGGCGAGGGGAACTGCCAGCACTCCCTCAGAGTCACGCCACTCCCGTCGTGTCTCCACTCACTGTCCCCAAGTCTGGGGGTTCACTGGGGGGAAAGAAAGGAATTTAGGTGGTGGGACTTGGCCCCAAGTCTGGGGAAGCAGACCCCACAGGAAAGGGAAAACCAAAAACGTGAGGACTGTCCCCAGAAGAACACCCCGCGCCGAGAGGGCCCCCCTCCCCCGCACAGAGAGAGGGCAGAGCTTCCCCGCGCCCGCCGGCGGGAATTCTAAAAGACAGCGAAACACGCCGCAGAGAAACAACGCAGCTGTGTATACTGCTTTTAAAATTCCCGGGCAGCAGCAACAGCAGGGAGCCGGGACGCGCCCCGCCGAGCCCAGGCAGACACAAAGGCTCCCCCGCCGTGGAACGCAGCCCTCCCCCGCAGAGCCGAGAGAACAGCGGCCCCCACAACACGTGGCAAGCCGATAGCCCCCCCGCGCCACGTGGCAGGCACCGGGGCCCCCCCACGCCAGGTGGCAGGCACCGGGGTCCCCCGCGCCAGGCGGCAAAAAGGCGTACGAAAAGCGGCGGAGGGGCGGGAGCGGCCCCGGCGCGGCGAACCGCGCGGAAAAGCCGCCCCGCGCTGAAAAAACCGCGGCGGCCGCCCGGCGCCGCGCCGAGAGAGCCCGGAGCTCGCCGCGGCGAGCAGGGACACCGCGAGCGCGAAAAAGCGGCGGAGAGAGGAGAATGGTCCGGCGCGGCGAATCCGCGCGGAAAAACCGCCCCGCGCTGAAAAAACCCGCGGCAGCCGTTCGGCGCCGCGCCGAGAGCCCCGCGCCAGCCTCGGCGCCGCCGAGCGGGGACACCGCGGGCGCGAAGAAGCGGCAGAGGGCGGCGCCTGCCGGGGCTTCCCGCGGCACGCGAAAAGCGGCAGACCGCGGCTCTCAGCGTAGAGCTGTCCCCCCGCCCCGCGCCGAGAGAGAGAATTTTCCCCGGCCACGAGCAGCGCCCGGGGACCAGTCCTCAAGGGAAGAAGGGTCGGGAGCGCTCCCCAGCGCAGCGAGGGCTCCCAGGGAAAATTAAAAAGGCACGGGGGGTAACCACCGAGTCCGGGGCTCACCTAATCCAGCAGCGGTGCAAACGAAAAGTTCAGGCGGATGGTTCTCGTCTCGAAGCCCTCCTCAGGTGCGGGGAGTTGCGGCTTCGAATCTCCCGGGAGCGCCACCCCTAAAACAGGGTCTACTGCCACCGGAGGTAGTCTGACGGCCAGAGGAATTTATAATCCAATCCGCGGGTTCCAGGGACCTGGCGTTCAGTCGTCCAGCTGTCCAGAAACGGTTCCCACGTTGGGCGTCAAACTGCAGCGACGTGTGTTCAGCCTTTTAGAGCAGAGAAGGTCAGAGTCCGGCTAGCTGAGGTTAAGGCCGACACCCAGCTGCATAGTCTACCAGCACCCCTCGGCATCGTAAAGGCCTCGGGCTGTGCTGGTTGAGGATGGGATCGCTGCTAAACGACGAGAAGGAAGGAGCTGGACACTCGCCGGCGGGGGCTAAACAGGTTTATTGCAAAGCCCACGATGTATCAGCGAATGACCAAGAACAAAGGGTGCTTCAGGGTTATAAAGGGAAGGGGTGGACCCGAGAGAGTTTTACAGAAGACCAATAGGGGGAGAAGAGGGTATGAGCTTAACACAAATGACATAGTGGAGAGCCCAATAGGTACCAGGTATGAGAGGGGCCCCGGGACCACAGCCAACCACAACCCCCAAAGAGGAGAAGCTTCTGGAATGCTAGGTGGAGTGGGGGGGAGGGGGGTGTGTGTGATTGACTTAGCTCAGGGAGGAGAAAAAGCATACATATAAGGGAAAAAGGGGAGGAGGAATAATATAACCTAGAAAATTGACAATATAACTGGCAGGACTGTGGCGGGAAAACTGAGGAGGGCAGAACCATTTTACACAAAATGTGGGGGGGAGCAGATACATAAAATGGGGGAGGAATTAAATGAACTTAATGAACACACATATGAACACACTACAACACTCCAGTGAGTAACAGTAAACCCTCCTCACCTCCCAGCCCCTGGCTCAGCACCAGAGCCCCCAGCAGAGACTGGACAATGTGCTGTGCTGGGAAGAGGAGCTGCTGGTGGCTCAGGAGACAAGTGAGGCTGACAGGGATCAGCCACCCTCCTGCATGGCAAGGCTCGAGTGCTGCAGGCCAGGCAGTGTTTAATTACTAAACACCCTTAATCAAATTAATTCCTGATCCTTTGGTAAGAAAACCACTGACATATTGCAGGGACCTTGGTGGCAGGCTCACAGCTGATGGCCTGCCTGGGCTGGCACATGCCAATGAGGGCCTTGTTGGATTCTGTGAACCAGAACTGGCACTGTTATGAACAAAAATTCAGTTGATTTTTTTTCTGTGAGGAAAAGGTTACCACTACTGCTGGGCTGCTGCCTGTGTTATGGTAATTACGGGTCGTTGTGGTTAATGGTTGTTTTTGTATTAGTTAAAGCCCTGGCTGGGGCGAGGTAATGGCCCTTCTCCGGAGACAGTAACGGGTGGGGACCTTCCCGAACAGTGAGGAGAAGAGACCTGGGGGGGGTTATGCCAAGCGACTCCAGGACCAGCATGCTGTGGGGGACTACGGCTCCAAACGTACTGAGAAAACCCCCAAAACAACGAGCCAAATAAGAGTTGAGAGACTGGAGTGATGTCTGGACGTGAGGAGCCGAGTGCTGAGCCTGCAGAGATGCGAACACCTTCGCAGTCCCTCTCGCCCTGACTGGAGTCGTCCCCAGCGCCTACTCTGCTCCAAACCCTCAGTGACATTGCATCCTACTGGTGCCTGTGTAGCACTTGCTACAGATGTGATGGGAATTGTTGCAGTTACAGGGTTATTAACAAACTGCTGCTTCACATCATCAGAAAGTGCCTTTATGCAACCAGGAAAACAAAAGTGTAAAGGGTTGAGGCTCCTTTACTTGCTGAATTTTTGGCAATCGGCGTCGGCAAACTTGTTTTTCTGATCAATTGAGGAAAAGCACTGTTGGCAAATTTGTTTTTCTGATCAATTGAGGAAAAGCACTGTTGGCAAATTTGTTTGTCTGATTAATCAAACCCTTATAAATAGTGGCAGGAGGCAGATCTATGCATAGTGGTGTGTGTGTGTCCATGTGTAGATACAGGCACTATGAACATGTGAGTGTGAACGTAGACATAGAGAGCTCGGTGTAAATGTGATATCAACCCTCTGCTCCTTCTACAGCCTCCCTTCCACCTCCTCTGAGAGAACCCAGCTGCTCCAGCGCTGGGGCTGGTCCCATCCTGGGCCTGTTATCCTCCAGCCCCACCTGGGGAATGGGAGGGGGTCCCACATTTGCTGGGGGGGCTTTGAAGAAGGTCTGGCTTCAGTGGGGACAGGACCAGGACAAGAGCAGGAAGTTTTTCCTGAGTTATGGGGAATTTTTTTTCAGCTGGGCTTGATTTTAGGGTGGTTTTCATGCATTTACCTTACTTTGGGTGCATATTAAAATCAAGCTGCTGAGCTCCAAGGCTCCTACTGTTCTTTGTCAGAGGGTGGTTTCATTTCCACCACAGAGAACCCAGACAGGCAGAGCCCTCAGGATCAAACCTATGGCAAAAGAAGTAAATTCTCCCTGTGCCAAGCTGTTCTCTCAGGCTGTGCCAGGATTTCTCATCCATGGGATATTCCTGATTTCTAGCTGAACAACACTCTCATGTCCTTGAGGTCAGTCCCTAACAGCCCTGGGAATGCCTGTTCCCTAAATGTCCATCCCTTTGGCCATTTTTAGGAACAAGCAGGGAATTTGGATATGCCTTTCATCCCCTGGGAATTTGGCTGAGCTGTGTGATGCATTAGAGAACAGTCCTGGAAGCAAAAAAAAAAAAAAAAAAAAAAAAAAAAAAAAAAAAAAAAAGTAGAATTAAAAAGAAAGCAGAGAAACATCCTGCAAGGTATCCGGCAAATATTCACTGTGTGGCTTTGTGTGACTGTCTGGGGAACCTTCCAGGCCGGCTCCTGGTGCTGCTGAAGGCATTGGTAAAATGCCTGGAATGCTGTTTGCTCTTGCAGCTCGAGAAAAGGGTAAGTGGATGCAGGAGGAGCATCAGCACAGCAGCAGCCAGCAGTGCCATCCATCCATCATCCATCCATCATCCATCCATCCATGCATCCATCCATCCATGCATCCATCCATCCATCCATCCATCATCCATCCATCATCCATCCATTCATCCATCCATCCATCCATCCATCCATCCATCCATCATCCATCCATCCATCCATCCATCCATCATCCATCCATCCATCCATCCATCCATCCATCATCCATCCATCATCCATCCATCCATCCATCCATCCATCCATCCATCCATCCATCCATCCATCCATCCCTTCTGCTGGGAGTTTTGCAGGAAAGGCTCAGAAGGGTCACACCATGGTGGTGACAAACATATCCAAGTGCTCTGTTTGTCCTTGTCCCATGTTGGGAATATGCTCCCTGCTGGCTGGGGATGTGCTGGGCACAGCAGGAGAGGCTGACTGCTCACAGGGCTGCTGAAACCTGGAAAAAATAAATGCCTGCAGGGCCACAGCCCAGGCTGCTGGGGAGGAGAGAGGTGATCCTGGGTGGAAGTTTGTTCCCTGGATGGAAATTTGTTCCCTGGTCACTGCAGCTGTGTGACAGTGGTCACAGGGGCCTCAGGTTGAGGGAAGAGACGAGGATCTGACTCCATGTTTCAGAAGGCTGATTTATTATTTTAATATAATATTAAAACGATATTAAAAGAATAGAAGAAGAGGTTTCGTTTCAGAACGCTGGCTAAGCTAAGAATAGAACGGAATGAATAACAAAGGTTTGTGGCTCGGACAGAGAGAGAGCCAGCTGGGCTGTGACTGGCCATGAATTCTAAACATCTACATGAGACCGATCACAGATCCACCTGTTGCATTCTACAGCAGCAGATAATCATTGTTTACATCTTGTCTCTGAGGCCTCTCAGCCTCCCAGGAGGAAAAAATCTCAAGGAAAAGATTTTCATAAAAAGATGTCTGCGACACAGCTGTGCAGGGCATGAGCTTGTGCCCCACGTCAGTGTGACTTCTCCTCTATTCCCAGCCCTGTGTCCCAGGGGAAACTGTGTGCATTTAAAGCTGTGATCCCAAGGGAAGGATGGAAACTGATGATAACCATGGCTGGATGCTGCCTGGGTTCTTCTGATTCCTTTTCCATGAGCAACAACAATCCCACAGCCCCGGATCAACTTGTGCTTCCCACGCGATGCTGGGAGGCAGGCGTGCAGGATTTTGGGTTTCTCCTGCCCCTACCCCCCTCACAGCACCATTCATGGCCTGAGCACTTGCTGGTGACTCAGATCTGCCCCTCAGCTCCTGCTGACCTGCAGATCCCCCCTGAGTCACCACACCAGGGATAGGAATGTGACTCCCTTGCTCTTGTTCCAAGAAAAAACCTTGGCCAACGCCTCGGCAAGGCGCAGATTTTAAGCTAAAACCTCCCAAAGCCAGGGAAAGGGGGAAAGCCAGGGGCAGATCTTAAGCTAAAACCCCCCAAAAACTGGTCACAGAGACCTGATGAACCCATTAATCCCAGTTTGTACAGCAGGGCTGCCCCAGCAATACCCCAGCAGGAGATTTCCAGCTTTGGAGCAGCAGGGTGGGAAAAGACCATGGATCTTCTGGCCAACCTGCCACCATCAAATGACTCCCTGAAGGGCGACATGAACCCCTCTCTGCAACCCCATGGAGACATGAAGAAGCCTCATGCCTTTAACCTCTGTATATTTTGGTTGTTTGGAGACTTTTCACCCTCAAATGTGCTTTAAGCTGAACTCCTCCAGTCCCACCAACCTTTCTGCAAGGGCTGATTTTCTAGCATGGTTTTCTCTGGTGTCTTTGGACCACCAGCAGCCACTTGACAAATTCCCAGCAGTGTGGCAGTGCTGCTCCTCGTATCACTTTTCCTCCCTTCTCCTCTTCCTCACTCTGCTCCTCCCCCAATCCCCGCTGCTCCCCTCTGCAGATGTGTGGTTGTGCAGTCAGAATCTTCCTGCCCTCCTTCAAACCCCTTTTTATTGTCACACAGTGAGCCAGGGGGGCTCTGAGTGACCTGCAGAGGGTTTGGAGACTCTCCCCAGCTGGTGTCACCCTCACATCTCACATGCACAGGCTGTTTTCTGCAGGGAGAGTCAATAATTGCATTATTGATGGGTACCAGAGCCAGGGCAGACTCTTGGGGGATCAATAACCCCCTCGCTGGGCAGGGACACAGGGTGACCACTCCCAGCCCTGCTCATCCCTCGGGCCTGGAGTGCTTCCCTGCACAACATCCCTTCCCAAGGGGAGCTGAGCCTGCTTTCCCATGTTTTCCAAGAATTTTGCCAGGGACTCAAGCACAGGGATGCAAAGTGAGGTCCCAGCCAGCCTGGAGGACACTGCTGATCCTCTGAGCATGGGGAGGAGGGATCCAAGCTCTCCCAAATCCCATCTGGGCCACACAGAGGAGCCAGATGGCTCAGACAACCATGGAACAGAAAAGATTATTACTTATAATTATTATTATTTCTATATATACTGATTTGCTCACTTCCTCCCTTCTTCCTCCACTCTGTAAACCCTTTAGGATGTTGGGTTTCTCCACTGAGTCACTGCCACAAAGGTGACCAAATGCAACGACGATGACTCTGCAGGAATGACTCCTTTCATCCTGTCACTGGGGGCAGGAAAAGGACAGAGCAGCAAAATATTCAGAGCCACAAGCAAAATCCCCACCACAATTGTTCCTAACTCAACCAGCAACCAGAGGAAATTCATTTAGAGGGTGGAGCATCAGCCATGTAAGAAATGCCAATGGTGTAATTAATGCTTTGCTATTATTTTGTCTTTTCTCCAGGTAGCAGTTTTGTCCACACACACAAGGGAGGTTTGGCTTTGTGGCTGAACTAATCATGAACGTTGACTCTCTCACTAAACTTGGTCAGATAAAGTGCCCACACTTACATTTCTCTTCTTACCATTCAGGGCCAGGAATGTCCCACAAAAGCCAGATTACCTTCTTGCTTGCATTGCATTCCACTGGGAAATACTTGAACTAAACTCAAGGCCATAACCAGTCTGTGCTGTTATAAATTGTCTGGGATTGGTGGGTTTTTTTTTTTCTTTTTTCTTTTTTCTTTTTTTTTGGTTGTTATTTTTTTTTAATGTACTAACTGTATTTGTACTAGAAACTTTTGGAGTATGAGGTGGAATCTGTGAGTATTTTGCAGTGTAAATGTTACATCTGGGCTGTAGTTAGAATATGAACCACTGGTCAAAAGGGAAAGGGACACCAGTCCAACTCAACTGTGGCTATTCCACATCCATTACTAATAATAATATGGAATAAAACATTTTGTTACAGTATGTAAAGTGTGTGGTGCTTGCTTGAGCAGGGCTCTGAGTGATGAGGAGAAATCCTTCTCCATCTCTGGCTGGCCTGGTTGGGCCACGTAGGAGCTCTGTTTTCCCTGCTATGGCCACAAACCATCCCAGAATAGTTTTGCCTTAAGAAGCATTTGACCTTGGTGCTGTTTGGGATGCCTTGTCTCCCTGATGAATCACTGCAGATCCCTCAGGCACACAGCTCAGGCTGCTCAGGGAAGCCTGGCCTTTCAAAAGCAATAAAACTTTGGGGAATCTGGGAGAAATTGATGATTCAGGGTGAGCAAACGATGGGAAAACGCTTTGTGAGAGGGCCAAAGAGGCTTTCCAAGCACCTCAGTGTGCGCTGCTCCCATTAAATCACAGACACTGGGCACTCACAACCTCTCTCCAAATGTCCTCAGGAAAAAAATTCTGGACTCAAACATGCATTTTTTTACTGTTTCTCTGGAAGTTGACCTAAGTTGACTGAATAATATATAAGCAAAATACTGACTGTATTTTCTGATACTGCAATGAAGGGAAGAATGATGAACCTGACTCCATGTTCTCAGAAGGCTAGTTTAATATTTTATGATCTATAATATATTAAAGAATACTATACTAAAGAATATAGAAAGGATACAGACAGAAGGCTAAAAAGATAATAATGAAAACTCCTGACTCTCTCCTCAGAGTCCTGATTGGCCATTGAGTCAGAACAATTCACATGAAACCAATGAAACAATCACCTGTGAATAAACAATCTCCAAACACATTCCACATGAGCATAACACAGGAGAAGCAAATCAGATAATTATAGTTTTCATTTTTCTCTGAGGCTTCTCAGCTTCCCAGGAGAAGAATCCTGGGCAGAGATTTTTCAGAAATTGTGACTTTCAGAAAAGTTGACAACTTCTTTGGCAGGACACAGGATGTGATCCCACCAAGAGACAGGGAAGAGCCAAGGCCAGGCTGGATGGGGCTTGGAGCAGCCTGGACTGGTGGGAGGTGTCCCTGCCCTGAGGGTTGATCCCAAATCATAGAAGGAAGAAAGGCAAAAGCAGCCCCCATCCAGCAGCATTTTGGGAACAGGCAGAATAATCACAACTATTGTATTGCAGGGAGCCTCGTGGCAGGGAGGGATGATGAATCTGGCTCCATGTTCTCAGAAGGCTAATTTATTATTTTATGATCTATATTATATTAAAGAATACTAAACTAAAGTATACTAAGGAATATAGAAAGGATACTTACAGAACGCTAAAAAGATAATAATGAAAACTTGTGACTCTCCAGAGTCCTGACACAGCTTGGCCCTGATTGGCCAAAGAGTGAAAACAACTCACAGCAGAATCCAATGGAACAATCACCTGTGGGTAAACAATCTCCAAACACATTCCACATGTGAGCACAACACAGGAGAAGCAAATGAGATAAGAATTGTTATCCTTTTTCTCTGAGGCTTCTCAGCTTCCCAGGAGAAAAATCCTGGGCAAAGAGATTTTTCAGACAATGTGAATGCCACACACAACCCCTCCCATTCCTTTGGAAAGCCACAGTGAAATTGCCAGTGGCTCTCCAGTTCTCTCTGGGGTCACAGAATTCCAGAATTCCAGCCACAGCATCCCCCTGGCTCCCAATCCCTCCTCCCAGGGTTGGAATGGAGCCCCTCAGGGCATAGGGAAAATTTAGGCACAGGGATTGACCTGGAGAAACTGAGATATATGAAGCTACACAGTGAAATAGAAATATAGATTTAGAATATAGATTTTAGCTTTTAGTAGAAACTTACACTAAGTGCCTTGATCTAAAAAGCTGGAGCAGAGAGCAGAGGCCTTTTTGCTCATAGGCACAATTCTACCATGGTAGTGGTATTTCTATAAAGTTACCCTGCTCCAGACAAAATGTAAGCTTAGCTCTTACCTACTCAAAATCCCACTCAATTATTACTATTTCACTTCTACTACCATACCAAAAATAACAATATATCCCCTTAGAACTCTCACCTTCAAAAGATCTCAAAAGAATATAAAAGAAAGACTTGGGTGAAGCAGGGATGTGGAGCAGGTAAAAAACCTCACAAATGTGGATCCAGATGTGCTTCCATGGTGCCTGTTGGACTCTGGAGTCCAGCCCAGCTGTGCTTCCAGATTTGTGACTTTCCCCTTTCTCCTTCCAAAAGCAATCCCAGCTCCTGCTCTGGGCACATTCCCACTTCCAGGCAGAGAAAAGAACCACCCTGGGCACCAGCTCTCTGCTCCTCCAGCTGCCCCAGGGCCAGGCAGGTTTGCCAAGCCCCGTTTTGGACACACAGCTGGTGCCAGCAGGTGGGCAGAGCACACACAGGAGCCAAGGTCACCTCTGCCCACACCTTTATTTCTCCAGCCCCAAATTCCAACGGGAATGGATTCCAGGGTGAACACCCCACGTGTCTCAGTGCTTCAGGACACACTGGGGGATGTGTGATAAGGTTATCACTGTGGGGCACAAGGGGACAGCCCAGCCCTGCATTAACTCAGCACATTTCCAGCTCCTGGAAAATGTGCCTCCCTTCACTCAGGGCGGGTTTGTGCTGGTGCTGCCCGTCCTGGAGGTTTTAGTGGGGCCATTGGGGCCAGGAGGCTCCCCCTGCCCACAGAGGGAAGGGGCAGGATGGCCTCAAACCGAGCAGCAGCCACTGGAAAAACAGAGGCAAACAGCATCAGCTCCATGGCTTAACTGGGGGGTTTAACACAGGGATTTCCCAGCCCAGGAAATATTCAGGATCAGTTTGGGGTGAGCAACCTGATGGATTGAACGTGCCCCTGATGGACCAAACCTGTCCCTGATGGATTGAACCTGACCTTGATGGATTGAACCTGTTCTTGATGGATTGAATGTGCCCCTGATGGATTGAACGTGCCCCTGATGGATTGAACATATCCCTGATGGATTGAACCTGTCCGTGATGGACTGAACCTGACCTTGATGGATTGAACCTGCCCCTGATGGAATGAACCTGTCCCTGATGGACTGAACCTAACCTTGATGGATTGAACGTGCCCCTTTGTAGCTCCACATTTCTCTTCACAGAGAAAAGCAAGGCACAATTCTTCCCAAGGATATTTCTGGGTTTCGCATTCTCTGAACGTCAGAGAAAAGGAAATCTCGGAGTTTCCACCCTGACAGCCAAAATGTGCCTGGAGGGGGAGAAAGGCTCTGTGACCTCTCTGTTTGGATTTTAGGGGCAGGAGTGGAGATGCTAAGGAATGACTGGCTCTGCCATGCTCTGGGTTGGCATGGCTGGACTTGATGACCCCAAAGGTCCTTTCCAGCCTGGCTGATTCTCCAATTAAACGGGGAGCAGCCGGAACAGGGATGTGAGAGACAACTGCTCACTTTGAAAATTTAAAGATGTTTATTAAACGTTAATAAAAACACACCAATGGACTACATAAAGAAAAAGCTGCAGTGCTGGAACTGCCCCTCGTGGATATGGATACCATATCCCCAGTTTATCTTCAGGATGGATGCTCAGTGTTTTATACCCCTGGGGGTTGCATCAGCCAGCCCTGGCCCTTCCCAAAGTCTGTCAGGCAGCTTTTCTTTGCCATTTATCAATGTAAATTGCTTTCTTGTAGCTTGATTTGAGATCAGGTATTGCCTGCCTCATCCCCTAAGCACCAAGCTTTTCCATTCCCACCTGCCCCAGGTAAGGGACACACGTGCAGCCTTCTTTGTACCTGTCCTAGGTAAAACCTGTCCTGACAACCCAGGCTGTCTGATGGGAACAATGCAGGGTGGGGAAAAGGGAACTGTGGGGAGAACAGAGGACATTTCACGAAAGCTTTTCTCAATATTCACACAACAGTTATCTTTTAATTGCGAGAGCCAATCATCTCATTATCCATCTCTAACACGACGGCGTGGGAGTGCTCTGGGCTGTTCCCTCGCTATTCCATGACCGGGGGCGGGGGGGTTCCCAAATTCCTCCTTTGGGATCGCGGGGAGAGCTCTGGGCTGTCTCCCCGCTGTTCCATGGCCGGGGATCCCGGGGGGTTCTCAAATTCCTCCTTTGGGATCGCGGGGAGAGCTCTGGGCTGTCTCCCCGCTGTTCCATGGCCGGGGATCCCAGGGGGTTCCCAAATTCCTCCTTTGGGATCGGGGGGAGCGCCCGGCGCCGCTCGGCACCGGGGGCGTGGCCAAGCGCAAGGGGCGTGGCTACGAGGACACGGGCGCGGCCAGCTCAGCGGCCGAGTCTATTGGAGGGGCGTGGTCTGTAGTGAAGGGGGCGTGGCTAACTGAAAGGGGGCGGTCCCGTGGCGCCCCGACCCCGCCAGCAGGTGTCGCCCTCCCGGCGGACACACACAAGATGGCGGCGGCAGCGGCGGGCGGCGGCGGTGGGGGGATTCTGTGACGGCGCCGCCATGTTGGTGAGGGCAATAACGGCGCCCGGGCTGCGCCGGTGGTGCCAGGGCCAGCGGGGCGCGGCCGCCGCCTGTTTCCCGCTGGGCCGGGCGCTGCTGGGCGTGAGGGGCGCCGAGGCCGCCGCCTTCCTGCAGGGGCTGCTCACCAATGACGTCACGCAGCTGGTGGCGGAGGGCGACGCCCCCCCCGCGCTCTACGCGCACGCGCTGAACGTGCAGGGCCGCTGCCTCTATGACGTCATCCTGTACAGGTGAGACCAAGCGTTGCGGCCGGGGGGGGGGGAGGAGGTGGGAGCTGGGAGAGACCATTGCGGGGTGGCGGGGGGTGGCTCCTGACATTTCCGGCCTAAATGTCAAAAAGTCAAAATTAATGTGCAAAAAAGCGGTTCCTCCGTGGGTGTGTGCCATCACTCAGTGCAGAGTTTGGGGATTACCGCAGCAGAGAAGTATGATGGGTGCGATATCCGCATGTGTGGATGTTGGCTCTGCTCTGGAGCCAGGCTGTGAGGGCTGAGGTGTTCCCCTGGAGAGGAGAGAGCTCCAGAGAGAGCTCAGAGCCCCTGCCAGGGCCACATATGGGATTTTAGGAAGGAATTCTTCCCTCTTAGAGTGCTGTGGCCCTGACACAGGTTCCCAGAGCAGCTGAGGCTGCCCCTGGATCCCTGGAAGTGCCCAAGGCCAGGTTGGACAGGGCTTGGAACAGCCTGGGATGTAGGAAGGTGTCGGGGTTGGAACTGGATGGGCTTTAAGGTCCCTCCCGACCCAAGCCATCCTGGGATTGTGTGACAGTGAATGAAGCTTCTCCCCCAGCTGTGTCCAGTTCTGGCCCCTCAGTTTATGAAGGATGTTGAGATGCTTGAGCACGTCCAGAGGAGGCAACGAGGCTGGTGAGGGGTTTGGAACACAAACCCTGTGAGGAACGTGTGAAGGAGCTGGGGTTTTTGAGCCTGAGAAAAGGAGGCTCAGGGGTGACCTTATTGCTCTCAACACCTTCCTGAAGGGAGGCTGCAGACAGGTGGGGTTGGTCTCTGACAGAACCAGAGGACACAATCTCAATATACATCAGGGAAGGTACAGGTTGGATATTAGGAAAAAATTTGCACCAAAAGAATAACAAAGCACTGGAATGCTCTTCCCAGGGAGGTGGTAGAATCAGCATCTCTGGATGTGTTTAAAAAAAGACTGGACATGGCACTTGGTGCTATAGTCTGGTTGAGGTGTTAGGGCATAGGTTGGACTCGATGATCTTGGAGGTCTCTTCCAGCCTCATGATTCTGTGATTCTGTGAAATTCCCTTTACTGCAGGTAAGAACAGAGAATTCCACATGGGCAGCCCTGTTTGTGCCCCTGGGAGAAGTGAGGGCAGTGTTTGCAAGGGAAGCTGAAACAGCTCAGGTATTTTCACTGTGGGGACGTGGGTGCTGCTCCCTCTGTGCCATCCAGAAATCTGAACAGAAATTTCTCTGTGGATTTGCACCAGGATCCAAATAAATACCCACCTTTTGTCTCCTGCTGCTGTGGGGGTTTATTTTCCTGACCTTGGGGGTGTGATATTTTATTTTAGGCTCCACGGGAGCACAGCAGAGGAGCCTCACATCCTGCTGGAGTGCGACAGCAGCGTCCTGGACTCCATCCAGCAGCACCTGAAACTCTACAAGATCCGCAGGAAAGTCACCATCAGCCCCTGCCCCGACCTGTCCCTGTGGGCTGTCATCCCTGGGGACACCAGCTCCCTCCCCAAATGTGCAGACCAGGCTCTGCTCCTCACCCCTGACCCCAGGGCAGAAGTCATGGGCTGGAGACTGATTGCAAAGAAAGGAGCAAATCTGGCAGAGATTATCCCTGGCAGCCAAGTTGGAGATGTTCAGGATTACCACAGGCACAGGTATAAACAAGGTAAAGCCAAGCCCTGGTTTGCAGTATGGGTTTTGGGAGTCCACATGCTGATTTCAGGCAGGAATAAGTTATAAACCCTTCATTCCCATTTTTAATGCATTTAATTTGTTCATTAATAGATATATTAATTGCTGCTTTGAGCATTAAAGTGAGCTGTAATTCTGTCTGGTGGCAATGTTTGGGTATAATTTTCTCTTACTCAGATTATGAGGATTGGTCAGGAATGCTAAAAGAAAGCCAGGATTATTCATTTTCTTAGAGAGAAGCTTCTGTGGTTGGAGTAATTTTGATTATTTTGGGATGACACACAGCCTTGGCACTTTTCTTGTTACTGAGGAAGCAAAAGGAAACACCCAGACTTGGCTTCCTAAAAACTTTGTGGCAGGATTTTTTGAGTTTATTCCAAGGTCAGAGAGACTGTACAGGGATCTCAGTCCTGGGAGCCTCAGTGCTTTTGATTTTAGTGTGTCCATGCTGATAAAGGATTAAATTAATTGGGAAAGAGGGTAAGAGGATGGTCCTGTGCTGAGACTGGGATCCCCTTGGGTTGGAAAATCAAACTGAGAACGAGCTGAACAATTCAGAGCACAAATCTAATGAGGAGCAGCATTTACCTTGATGCCTCAGGTTATAGCTTTTATGTTTTCAGATTCTGTGCTGCTTTAGTGTGTGGGTCTGAGCTCCACATCAGGGCATGGTGAGCTCTGTGCACAGAGCAGGGAGACAAAACAATTCCTGCTCCAGCTGGGCACCAAGGACAAATGATCCAAATCTCAGCCCAGGAGCACAAACCCCGTGGGCTGGAGAGAGAAAAACAAGCAGGGTGGGACTGCCTGGGCTAAAGCTGGAATGGGACAATGAACTGCAAGGTGCAAATGGAGCAGAACTGATCCCAGGGAGAGAGCCCGGGAGCGCTCGTGCATTTTGGGGCCATTTTGGTTCATCTTGGGTGCAGCCCTGGCTGGGCTCTGGTGCTGCCCAAGGTGCATCCATGGAGGCCTTTTAATAAATCTCTGCTTTATTCTTTTTATTCTTTATTATTTCTATTCTGAAATATGGGTGTCCTCAAGCCAGGTCTCATAAGCTCTTGGAGGTGTGTTTCACACCCAGGATAGCTCAGGTACCCTAGAAGGCATAAAATCAGCAGGATGGCTTCTGGTGCCGTGTTGGAAACAAAAAGGTTTTAATAGAGGCAAAATAACAAAACTCTTTACAGAGAAAACCTGAGCAGGGTGCCAGAGGTTCTTGCTTCTAGTAAAACACCTCACAAAAGCATTCAGTTCCTTTGCTCTCTTCTCTTTCTAGTAAGTTGCTCAGGTGGGACTTTTTGGCTTCTGTCCAGTTCTTAACTTTGAGGTGAAGTCCCCTAGCCTATGAGGTGTCTTTTTACCTAACTGAGAAGAGAAAATGTCACCCTTAGGTTGGACATGACACACACATGTGATCAGCATCTAAGAAGAAAAAGGTTTTTTCATTCTGCATGTTCTCCAGCTTACATACTCTTAACAAAGCGTGATCTTAAGTGTGGTGGTGTTCACAGGGTCCCAGGATGAGGGAAGGGATGAGAATCTTGACTCCATGTTTCAGAAGCTGATTTATTAGCTTATAATATATATTATATTAAAAGGAAATGATATGTTAAAACTCTACTGAAAGAATAGAAAAAAGGATTTCATCAGAAGGCTTGAAAAGAAAGGAATTGAGTGGAATGATAATAAAATCTTGTGACTGACCAGAGAGTCCGAGCCAGCTGACTGTGATTGGCAATTAATTAGAAACAACCACATGAGACCAATCACAGATGCACCTGTTGCATTCCACAGCAGCAGATAATCAATGTTTACATTTTGTTCCTGAGGCCTCCCAGCTTCTCAGGAGAAAAAATCCTAGCAAAAGGATTTTTCAAAAAATATGTCCGTGACACTTAAGTCATTAACTACAGCATAATAACTTATTCTGTTCATTGGTGCAAAGCAATTAATGTCAATATAATTGGCAGAATTTTTACAGAAATTTAATAAAGCATGTATACACATCTACTTATGCAGAAAGTCTAGCTTACAAAACATTTAATGTATTTTTTCTGTTTCCATCCTGACAGCCTTGTCTTCTTCCTTGCTATGGATACATTCAAAAACCATCAATAGTTATTTATTTTATCAACTCAGCTTTGCTTGCAGGCCAGCTGTCTAACCTCTCTGTGAAAAACACCAATCACTTGTTTTTAAATTTTAAAAGTTTAATAGTAATAAAAATAGTTGTTAAAAAATAGTAATACAATTAGACTAATAACAATTTGGACAAATTGAATTAGGACAATATGAGACAATAAATACAAAGAGTTATGGATGTCTGGGTACCTTTTTCTGGGCAGCACAAGCCCGAAAAAGGACCCACGTTAACAGAGGATTAACCCTTAAAAACAACAGCCTGTTGCATATTCATACACCTCATACATGATGCATAAATTCCATTCAAACACAGGATTCTGTCTGGGCAGTGTCAACTTCTTCCTCTGAATCCTGATGGCGTCTTCAGGGCTGAGCAAGGCAGGAAGAAGTTCATTTCTCCTGATAATGGGGCAGTAAATTCTCTTTCTCTGAAAGATTCAGGTGTCCTGTGGCTGCTGTCCCGCTGCAAGCCCTTTCTTTAAAAAAGTATCCTCCATAGCATCGTTTCTATTTTAACAATTTTTATAACCTAAAACTATATTGAACACACTACTTAAGAGAATTAATACAGCATTACTTTCTAACACAGCACATATAATATTCATTTGAATATTTGGGAAAAGCCAATCATAAAATACACATTTTTCACACCCTCCACGCTAAACTTCTGGGTTTAAGGGCACAAAGGATAGTTTTGTCACTCTGTCAGCAGGGGCACATTGCTATACTGTTATAGCTCAGTCCAGCCTCTAAATCATCCTTCTCAAGGCACCAATCTCCACCTTTGTTCTCCCCTAGGAATCCCTGAGGGGGTGAAGGATCTCCCCCCTGGCGTCGCTCTCCCCCTGGAATCCAACCTGGCCTTCATGAACGGCATCAGCTTCACCAAGGGCTGCTACATCGGCCAGGAGCTGACGGCCAGGACCCACCACATGGGGGTGATCCGCAAGCGCCTGCTGCCCGTCACCTTCCCGGGGCCGCTTCCCCCTGCTGGCGTCCCTGAGGGGGCCGACATCCTCACGCAGGCCGGGAAACGCGCGGGCAAGTTCCGTGCTGGAGGGGGAGAGCTGGGCATCGCCCTGCTGAGGCTGGCTCACCTCCACGAGCCGCTCTGCATCCCCCTGGAGGGGGCCAGGGTGGAGCTCAGGGCCGCCACGCCCGAGTGGTGGCCAAAAGGGGCTGCTAAGTAGGTGAGGGAGCAGCTTTGGGAGAGGTTTGGGGTGGTTTGGGTGGGGAATTTGGGAATGCTGCTGTTCTGTGGGGAGGGTCTTGCAGGATTCCTCACAGCGAGAACCCAAAGCTGTGGCAGATCACTGTGGGTTGGATCTGCATGGAGAGACAAATCCAGGGAATTGCAGCTTTTCCTGAGGGTGATCCCCACTTTTTTAGGGGTGCCATGACTTGTTGGGACCCTGTATTTAGGGGATGCCCTGTGTTGTTGGGTTGGATTCTGGATGGATCTCCAGGCTGACACTCACTCCCTCAGACTCTGCTCTCCCAAACAACGGGATCAGGACTTTCCCTGTTCCATGCACTGATTTCTCAGTTCAGAATTACCATTCTGAGATATTATAATTTTATTGGTTCACAATAACCATTCTGAGGTATTAAATCTTATTGGTTCACAAAAACCATTCTGAGATATTATAATTTTTATTGGTTCACAAAACCATTCTGAGGGATTATAAATTTTCTTAGTTCACAATAACCATTCTGAGATATTATAATTTTTATTGGTTCACAATACCATTCTGAGGGATTATAATTCTGTTGTTTTTTTTTTTTTTTTTTGAGTGGAGATCATGCTGCTCTTATTAAGATGTATTCTCAGGCTGAAGTTTTTTGCTGCAAATTGTTCCTTGCATTGAGCTTCTTCAACTTGCTGGTGGGGCTGGTGTTTCTTCCCACCACTGGAATTGTGTTCAGGAAGAGGAACACCTTGTGCTTCACATGTCAGACCTTGATTTTAACTCATCCCTGGGGAAAAAAGGTTTCAAACCTCCTGTCCTGTCCCCTGTTTTGGTGCCAGTGGAGGGAGCAGAGCCAGTTCCTGCCTCCCCTCACTCAAACCATTTTTTGGGAGAGGAAAGGGATATTTTCAGTGCCACAGCTGCTGGCTTGGCCTGGCCTTGCTGAGGGAGGATTTTCACCATGTTCTGTCCCTGCTGCCACCTGCAGCTGGGGTTTTCTCCATCCACCACCCCAGGTTTTCAGAGCAGCCCAATGCCTGGGCATTTCTTTGCTTGAATTTTTCTGCCTGCCAACACTCCTCTGCTTCCCCAGTTTTTCTTCTTGCTGCAACATATTCCTCTTATTATCATATTCCTCTCTTATTCCAAAGCCAACCAGCTCTGTGCCTCCTGACCCTGTAAACCTGCAGTGATTTATAGGAACCCTTTTTATTTTTGTATTGTAATCAATCCATTACACAATGAGAGAGCTGCCCAGGTGAGATCCCATTTTCTCCAAAACAAAACCAAAAAAGCCTTTGCATGAATATTTGTAACAAAACCCGTCCCAAATCACATTCTGCCTTTGTTTCAGTGTTACTGTGAATGGAATTTGTCTGTAAAGAAAATGCTTATATTGATTAAAATTCTATGGTTGTTGCAAAATGATTCTGTGGAATATCTCATTAATTATTGCCTCTGATTTAAATGGGACTCATCTGAAAGAGAAGGTGCCTTTTGTTTGCTTGGTGTGAAGACATGCAACAGAATAAATGCATTTTCAGGTTGCTTGCAGACAAGAACCATGCCTGAGCCTGTTGGTCAGGTGTGGGATTGGTATCAGAGCCTTTCTGCTGGGAAAAGAAATAAAATTGGACCCTTCAGAGGCCACAAAGCTGAAGCAGCTTTTCCTCTCTGCCACCCATTGTGCACAGGCTGCTCAGAATGGTTTTATTGTCCTGGGGTGAGCAGAGGCTGAACAAACACTGAATCAGCTCCTCTGTCTGGGGAAGCCCTGCATCCTTTCTGCCTTGGTCACACATTTCTTTTGTTCTTCACAGTGTTTAAATGGGTTCTGTTGCTGCCAGCAGCTGCAGGTGACACAAGGTTAGACATGAGAAGGTGCTGCTGGGGTGAAGAGGTGTTTGATTCTGGAAAACAAAAAAATGAGGTAGAAATTGAAAGGATGGATGGAGGATAACCCAATCCCTGTTATCCTTAATTTTTTATTCTTCCTCGCAGCCTTTTTCTCCTTTAGTGATTGGAGCCAGGTGAATTTGGGGCTGGAGGGTGCAAGGGTTGATTTTGCAGGGATTTTGCCTCCCTGAGAACCATGGAATTATTCAGGCTAGAAATGACCTCTTGGATCATCAACTCCAACCATTAACAGCACTTCCAACTCCACCACTAATCCACATCCTCAAGTGCCACATCCACCCAGTTTTTGGCCACTTCAAGGGATGGTGACTCCACCACTTCCCTTGGCAGCCTGTTCAGGGTTTGACCTTTCCAGTGAGGAAATTGGAAAGGAGAAGGGCTGTGCAGGGAGACCTGGAATGGTTGGATGGATGAGCAGAGTCCAGTAAGATGAAGTTTGATAAATCCAATGTCCAGTTCTGCGTTTTGGCCACGATAACCCCTGCAGTGCTCTAGGATGGGGGTGGTGTGGGTTGGACATTGCCCAGGCACAAAGGGACCCTGAAGAATATCACAGAATCCCAGAACAGTTTTGGTTGGAAGAGACCTTAAAGACCATCCCATTCCAACCCTGCCATGGACAGGGACACTTCCTCCAGTGTGCTCCAAGCCCCATCCAGCCTGGCCTTGGACACTTCCAGAGAAGTGGAATGATGGGGATGGGATTTCTCAAGCTCAGAATATCAGCTGCTATAGAAAATGTCCTTCAGTTGTGCCATTTTTGGACTTCAAGATAGACTAAAATCCACAAAAGTGTGCAATAGATTATAGAGAGCAGTGTAGGTGTGTCACTGGGTGAGAAATTGAGGGTTTGGGGTTTTTAGTGTGTTGTGGATGGCAGCAAGATGGAGGGCACAGGGTGTCATCCTGGGTTTCTTCTTCATGCTGCTTCTTCCTCCTTCTCCATGGGTTTGGGTGGCATTTTGTAATTGGGCAGAAAAGTGCCCATTGCAGCTCTGTGGGATCAGTTATTGGGTTAAAAGGGAAAATAATCCAGGTGTCAGCTCTTAATGGGATAGTTTAGTCTGAAAAGGCCTTGGAACAAGAGATTGTTGCCCATTTTGTGCCTTCTGATGAAAAGCTGCCGAACTCACAGCTCTGTTTTACTGAGAAGAAATAATAAACAGCTGAGTGTGAACATGAACTACTGTCTCAAGTGCCTTCAATCCAGACCCAGAGAAACCCACAACTGGAACCACCACAGGCTGGATATCAGGAAAAATTTTTCATTAAAAGAATGATAAAGTTCTGGCTGCCCAGGGAGGTGGTGCAGTCCCCATCCCTGGATGTGTTTAACAAAGCCTGGATGTGGCACTGGGTGCCAGGGTTGAGTTGAGCTGTTGGGGCTGGGTTGGTTTTGAAGGTCTCTTCCAACCTGGTCATTCTGGGAATTCTGTGAAATTTCTCCTGAACACCAACGTGGTGCCCAAGGGGGGCTCTCCGGTGACCTGCTCAGATTCCAGCCTCAACCCAAACAGCTGGAGAATGTGGGGCCCTTCCTGATCCCTTTTTAATGTGGATCCCTCCTTGCTGCCTCAGTTTCCCCTTCCTCTGCCTCAGTGATGCTTTGTGAGGGAAAAGAGTGGAGTAAACGTTTGGAATAATCTGAAATCCCAGTGGGATAAGACAGGAGTCACTGGCAGAGAATGCAGAGAGGAATACAGGAAATGGTTGCTTCCAGGAAAAAGAAGTTTTCCTCTATTTTTCTGCCTTTAATTTAATTTTGTTAAAAATTTTATAGGAGCAGCGCTTGTCTTCATTGTTACATTTTTTTTACCTTCTCTGTCATAGTAAAATGCCAATAAAAAAGTTGTCTTGGTGTGGTGGGGAGTCCAGAAAAACAACTGCTTATACTTCAGTCTACTCTATTTTATATAAACATAAATAGAAATGGAAATAGAAATATATATAGCAAAACTTATTTATTTATTTATTTATTTATTTATTTATTTATTTATTTATTCTAGTATATATTCTATATATTCTATCGATATATATTCTATAGATATATCTATATATATTTTCTATATATTCTATATTTTATATATAGATTTTCTATTTATATATCTAGAAATATATATAACATACATAGATAGATATTCTACTATGTATAATATATATTCTATATATTCTATAGATATATATATTCTATATATATTCTACTGTGTATTATATATAGATATACATTCAATATATAATTATATGTTTTATATATATTATTCAATATATATATGTTATATATATCATTAAATATATATGTTATCTATATATTCTTTATATTCTATATTATATATATACATAGATATATATATTTTCTATTTATATATAATATAACATATATAGATAGATATTCTACTATATATTATATATTCTATATATTATATATTCTATATATTATATATACACCTATATTATAAATATATATTCTCTATTTGATATATTCTATATATATTCTCTCTATATTCTGTATATATATTCTCTATATATTTTATATATTCTACATTTTCTATGTTATATCTATAGATAGATATTCTACTATATTCTATATATATAGTCTATACATTATATACATATAGACTATATATGTATATACATAAAAACATAAATAAATAAATACGTATGTTCTACTACAGGTTGTTAAAACCACTGCTATTCCCTATTAAAAACATAATTACTCCCAGGGATTCACACTGCTGTGTCCAGGTTTTGTGTGAGCATCGTCACTCTGGATGACTTTAAGAACCCCTTTATTAATATTATAACTTAAATCAATATTTGGATTGTTTTTTCCTGCTGCTGAGGCAGTGCTGAGCCCTTTCAGCCCTTCAGGGAGTGTCCAAAAACTGCCCAGACAAAGCCACAAATTGGATTTATTCCTCACAGGCTGCCTTGGTGCTGCTTTTCCAGGAGATTCAATTTCTCCAGGGTTTTCAGGGCTGGGAAATTTGGCAGTTTTCATCCCCTTTTCCCCGAAATTCCTGCTGAAACCATTCTCTGCATGGCCATTGTGGCATTTTAAATGTTATTTTGAGAGGAGGGTGTAGCTCCTGCTACTTCTAATTATTTAATATTTTTGGGAGCACACTTTCTACTGGATAGAGACAAAGACAAATGCAACATTTTGGTTTTAAATCCTTTTTTTCCCAACCCTTTCCCTGTGTGGTATTTTGCTTTTTTAGACTGTGACCCTTTCAAGGAAAAGTCTTGGTTTTTTTTTTTTTTTTTTTTGCTGTAACCCTATTTTTGATCCATTTCTGCCTAAACTTTTTTTGGGGATTTGTGTTTGGATTTCCTCTTTTCCCCCCTCTGTCCATCCAGGCCAAAGGATTGTAGAATTCTGCTAAAATCAGTTTGTGCTTCAGTGCTTTGCTGCCACAACTCTGGAAATCTTTGGGTTTTCTCTCCTTTCCTTCATCCCTGCCTGAGATTTTTGATCTTTCAGGGTTTTGAGGGGAAAAAAAAAAGTAGAAATGAATAGAAATCTTCTTGTTTCAGTTTTAGATATTATTTTATTCTCCAGTTTTGCTGGTTTGGCGGCTGGAGGGTGTCTGAGATTGTCATTGGAAGTTTTGGGACAAACCAGAGGGGGAACAGTAATTCAGCAAATAAAAGTTGGGTTTTTAGAGCTGATCTCATTTCCTACTTATTGCTGTGTCAGAAAAGCTGCAGGGAATAAATTTCATATTTGTGTGCTGTGTGACACTCACATTCTGTTTTATGACAGCAGTTTAATTCAAATTTTAGAGTTTAACTTCAATAAATGCATGTCAAATGGGGCTTTTGTAAATTTTTTATGGGTTTTCTGTGGTTTTTTCTTTTTAAATTTCGTGGGATTTTAGCACTTTCTCTTTTTTCCAGTCTCAAGAATAATAATTCCTGACTGATGATGGACTCCACTTCCCAGCAACCCAACTAAATTGCATTTTAACTGGGTTTTGTGTCATTTTTTCAGAAAGATAAAGATTGATCTGTTTGTAATTCCCATTCCCATTATTTCTGGATAGATTTATTTGATGAAATTACATTTGCTTTTTTTTTGGTAGGGCTAAAAATAAAGTGATGTGGGGGAATGGTCAGGATTTGTAATCTCAGGCAAAGAATTGTGGGAAAACCATGATTTTATGAAAGGAAAAAATATTTAAAAGGTGATAAAATGCAAATGTCACTGAGATACTTGAAAAAGGGGAAAATGCAAATCAGCTTAGCATGGAAGAAAGCCTTTACTTAAAATAAATTTAATTTTTAATTCTTTTTACTGCTACTTTCAGTGGGAACACAGGAAACAGAAGTGCCACCACCACCAAAACCACCTGAATTCCAGTGAATTATTTGAGATGTCAAACCCCCAGAGATACAAGAGGTGTAAAGTCCTTTTACTGAGAAATATGATCTAATTGTAAATTTCTATGTCTAATAAAGAAATTACAATTTCCCTACTGGCTTGTGCTTCCTGATTACAGCTTAAATGGGTTTGAAATATTAAAATATATAGTTTATTACTCTATAAGTATAGTACATATAGTATATATAAACTAAGTACATATGTATAAGTATGTATCTATAAGTACACTGCATATACATACTTTTATTATATGTATATATTTGTTTATTTAATATACATAAATATACTATGTATACACAAATATATACTAATATAAACAGTAATAAAAATACTATATAAATATAGTATATATAATTGAATATATCCACTTATATGTATTTTTCCACATATAAATGTACTTTAATTTATATATTTAATATATATTATATATATAATTTATATATTTAATATATATACTTTTAGACTGATATTCTTTTTTATATATATACACTTTCACACGTATATAATTTAAATATATATACAAATATACACACATACTTTGATACATATACTTTTACAGTTATATATTTTTATATATGTGTACTTTTACACATATGTATGCTTCAAATATATATAGGCCTATATAAACATACTTTGATACATATATATTTATACTTATCTACTTTTATATATGTACTTTAATACACACATATAAATATATATACACACATATATACATTTGTACATACTTTATGTATACTTTTAAAATTATATGTACATATATAATTGAAATATAAATACATAAATATACACACTTTAATATATATAATTTTATTGTTATATAATTATATTTACTTTTACACATTTATACTTTAAATATATAGAAATATACATACATACATACTTTGATATATATACTTTAATAGTAATTTGATTTTATACATATGTACTATTATGCATCTATATACTTTAAATATACAGAAATATTTATACACATATATATTTATACTTAAATACTTTTATATATGTGCTTTCACACACACCTAAAATATATACACATATATATACTTTTTAATATATATACATTTATTACCTTTATTTGTTTATTTATACTTGCTTAATGATATATACAATATACACACATACTTTTATATATATCCTTTAATAATTATATAATTTATATATGTACTTTTACACATATATATACTTTAAATATACGGAAATATATATACATATATATGCTTATATATATTTATACACTTTTATAGATGTACATTCACACACACATATAAATATATACACATACATATCAATTTCTCTATATACTTTGGTGTATATACTTTTAAATTTATATATACATGTATAGTTTAAATATCTATATACATATATACACATACTTTGATATATATATTTATACTTATATACTTTTATAGATATGCTTTTGCATATACATATACATATACATATACATATACATATACATATACATATACATATACATATACATACCTCTCTATATATTTATACTTATATTCTTATATATATAAATAGATATATTTACTTATGATTATACTTTGCTTTATGACTATAGACTTTAATATACTTATATATAGATATACATTTACATATATATATATTTAATATATATATATATATATATGTGTAATGTGAAATAGTCTGTATTTCTATATAACTACAGAATAGTGATCACCTGAGCACAATTAGCCGCTAATTGGGGAGGAGACTCCGCATTTCCCAAACCTGCGGGCGCTGCTTTCCCACCTGGGCAGCGTTTCCTCATTAACCGGCTCAGCTCATTATAAACCGCGCGGGCAGGGGGGAATCCTGACCCTCCGGATAACGGGAACGGACCGCAATTCCCGATCCCACCCTCGGGAACACCGGGCACGGACCACAATTCCCAATCCCGGGAACACCGGGCACAGACTGCAATTCCCAATCCCGGGAGCACTGGGCACGGACCTCAATTCCCAGTCTCGGGATACCAGGCACGGACTGCAGTTTCCAATCCCGGGAACACCGGGCACAGACTGCAATTCCCAATCCCGGGAGCACTGGGCACGGACCTCAATTCCCAGTCTCGGGATACCGGGCGCGGACTGCAATTTCCAATTTTCAGGCACGGACCCCAACTCCCAATCCCAGGAGCACCGGGCACGGACCGCAATTCCCAATACCAATTCCCAATTCTCGGGCGCACCGGGCACGGTCCGCAATTCCCAATCCTCGGGCACGGACTGCAATTCCCAATCCCAATCTCGGGATACCGGGCACGGACTGCAATTCCCAATCCCAATCTCGGGATACCGGGCACGGACTGCAATTCCCAATCCCTATCTCGGGATACCGGGCACGGACTGCAATTCCCAGCGTCCCCGCGCCTCCCGGCCCTGCGGTGACATCAGCGCTCCCGGGCCGGGACTGGCTGGGCAGCGGCGGCGGCCGAATGTGAGCTCCGCTTTCCCCCTCTCCTCCGGGGCCTCCCCGCACCCGGCCCCGCCGCCCGGGAGCCTCCGTGGCCCGGCCAGCCCGGGGTGACACCGAGGTGACAACGGCGGGGCCGCTCCCCGGGGCTTTCCCGCTGCTTCCCGCGCTGTCCCGCGGCTCCGGGAGGGCGGAGGAGACGCTTTGCTGTCATAGCCTGGCAACGGAGCGCGTGTGGTAACCGCGGGTGAGCGGGGATCCGCTGCTGATCGGGGAACGGCAGCGACGGGGACGGGACCGGGGAACGGCTCCTCCGGCCGCCCCTGCCCCGCCGGGCTCGGCTCCGGTCGCCTCGTCCTCGCTGCGCTGTGCCGGGGGCAGCGAGAGCAGCCGGGGAGCGGCAGGTGGGACCCGGCGGCTGCGCGGGTTGGGCTCGGTGCAAGTTGGCTCTGGATGCGGGATGAGGTTTCTGCGTGTCCGGAGGGGATAACAAACTTGGGGTGTCCGGAGAATAACTTGGGGTGCCTGGATGGATGCTCGGGGTGTCCAGGGGAGAGGGATAATTCGGGGTGTCCCAGGATGATAACTAACTCGGGGTGTCTGAAGGGATAACTTGGAGTGCCTGGAGGGATGCTCGGGGTGTCCAGAGGGATGCTCGGGCTGCCCGAAGGATAACTCGGGGTGCCCGGAGAGGTGCTTGGGCTTCCCGGGGAATAACAAGCCTGGGGTGTCCGGAGAGATAACTTGGGATGCCTGGGTGGATGCTCGGAGTGTCCAGAGGGATGCTTGGGCTGCCCAGAGGATAATTTGGGGTGTCTGGAGAGGATAACAAACTGGGGGGGCCCTGAGGGATACTTGTGCTTCCCGGGGAATAACAAACTCGGGGTGTCTGGAGGGAGGACTTGGAGTGCCTGGATGGATGCTCGGGGTGTCCAGAGGAATAATTTGGGGTGCCCGGAGGGATGTTCGGGCTGCCTGAAGGATAATTCGGGATGTCTGAAGGGAATAACAAACTCGGGGTGTCCAGAGGGATAATTCAGGGTGCCTGTAGCCATGCTCTGGCTGCCCAGAGGATAATTCGGGATGTCCGGAGGGATGATTGGGCTGCCCGAGGATAATTTGGGGTGTCTGGTGGGGATAACTAATTCTGGGTGCCCAGAGGGATAACTTGGGATGCCTGGAGGGATGATTGGGCTGCCTGAAGGATAATTCGGGGTGTCTGGGAGGAATAACAAACTTGGGGTGCCTGGAGGGATGCTTGGGCTGCCCAGAAGATAATTTGGAGTGTCTGGGGAGGATAACAAACTCAGAATGTCTGGAGGGGATAACTTGGGGTGTCCAGAGGGATGCTCTGGCTGTCTGAGGATGATTCAGGATGTCTGGAGGATGCTTGGGCTGCCCAAAGGACAATTTGTGGTGTCTGGGGCGGGGGGGAAATAACTAGTTTGGGGTGTCCGGGGGATGCTTGGGCTGCCCAGAGGACAATTCAGGGTGTCCAGAGGGATGCTGGTGGTTTGAACACCTGGAAAACCACCCAGGATAGTGATTTCTGCTGATTTTGGTGATACTGATGTTGATTTCATGGTACTGGTGTTACAGTGATGTCTGCGTTGTAATATTGGCTGAGATTGTTGTAGTTTTAAAAAGGTGAGTTACTTTCCTAGTAGTGTTCAGTCCTAGTAGTGTTCACATTTCTCAGTGCTTTCAGGTGGTTCTTTGATGCCAGTGCTGATAAAACTCAGATTTCTCCAGTTATTTTGTGGTGCTCAGCACCAGACCCTCCTAGCAGGAGGCTTTAAAGTCTTTATCAAAGGGAATAGGAAACTTGGGAATCTTTCTGTCATCTCTCCCCTGAGATGTGTAGTAACTTTACAACCAGGTAAACAAAGCAAAAACTTGTCTGTTTCTCTTTAGAAACAGTTTAGGTGTTTGAAGGGATGTTGTGACAGTGTTTTGTTCCAACCTGTAGTCCTGAAGACACCTAATTAAGAATTTATTTTCACAAAGGAAGGAGGAAATCATATGGGAAAAGTGGCTTTATATCTAATTTGAATAGTCTAATGAAATTGAGATGCAAACTTTTTGTAATATTTAGTGTGTCCGCAACTCTGTTCAGCTGATTAAAAAGTTCTGTTTATTTGTCCACATGTTACACCCGTTGTAACTTTAGTAAGTGTGGGTTTTCCCCATTCACCAATGGATAATTTCAGCATTTTTTTGTGCTTTAAGATCTATTTGGAAAGAGTTTGATTTAGTGGAATTTTAACTGTACTGGATAGGTCAGAATGAATTGGGAGAAATATTTTGTACTCCAGCTGGGATTTTATGTTCCTGAACAAAAAGGTTTATTTCAGTACCAATAATCCTGTTTTGCAGCACAGGGCATTATCTACAAATCAGGCACTTGTGGTGCCTTTGGATTATTTGACTTTAAAGTGAGTGGAAGTCCAGTAAAATCTCATTACCTGTTTGTTTAATATTCCCTTGTGTTTCCTGGGACTACCAGGAGATAACGGAGTGTGACACGTGACAGGAATTGTAAGTGAAGGTGAATTCCATTCCCTTTTATTTTCATGGAGCCTGCATTAAAAAAAAGTGAAACTTCAGAGTAAAATACTTGGAAATAGCGGGGATGGAGTGTTCAGAGTACTTGTGGCTTTGGACAACAATCAGGAGTGTAGAGCTGTAAGATCTATCATTAAAAACAATATTAGTAACTTTTTGAAATAGTTTAAAAGAATGGCTGAGCAGGGCTTTGTTTCTAAACTATCTGCTGGCAAATTATAATTTTTTAAAATAAAGCAAGAATTTCAGTCAGTGGAGAGGTTATGAATTAGAAGCTTAAATAGAAATGTTGCAGAAGTGTTCTGTGTGTTTGGGTGGGGGTTTTGGCTCAGAAAGAGGCCCCTGACCAAGGTGTCACTGCCTTCTTTCCGGGATGGAATTGAGGAGCTGGTTGGAACCTCTTATCCCCAAAACCTTTCTGCCATGTAGCTTTGTAAAGCAGATAGGCCTAAATATAAAATAAGTAAAAAAAAAAATGTGTTGGAGAGAAATGTGGGTCTTCAAACTGATTCTGGAGCTTGTAATGTGGTTGGAAGTTGTCAGGTCTTCCCCATTTCCTCCTCAAATCCCCTTTTAATTTACCACTAGTGCTGCATCTCTTTGTGGCAGCCACAGCCAGAAATTCCATTTTTCTGAAAGAGGCTGGAGTGCAGGAGCAGCACCCAGAACTGGTTTTGAGAACCTCAGTAAATTTTAAGCTTTGCTTTGACTCTTGTGTGGGTTGTGTATTCCAAATGCGGCACCTGCAGCAGTTTGGGAGTTTCCCATGATTTCAGGGAATTCCTGTTTTAGAGAGATCAATGGATTGTTGTTTGGGCTTAGGATATCCGTGATCGCTTTTGAAATCTACTTCTAAAGCTGCAAATAAGGGTTGTGGTGCAGAGGTAATGATTACCCAGGTCAATAATGTGTATGGTGAGGGGAGCCTTGACAGGAAAGCAGCTGATAAAAGGGTGATGTGGTGAGATCCCATTTCTGGGAGCAAAATCCAGGTTGGGCATCAGATCAGCCAAATCCTTGGTGCTGCAGGATGGGGGGAATGAGCCACAGGGGGATGTGGAGTCTTTGCTTCTTTTTTGCCAGGGTTGGGATTAAATGTGTGAGATGGAATTTCTTGTTGGGACTCAGATGTTTATCAGTTCTTATCTCTGTCACACTCTCACAAACCCTGAGCTCTGCAGCACTTCACTCCAACAAACTAAAAATGGAGCCCCATCTCTCTCCCTGCAAGGCCTTTGAAGGATCAACTGTCCAATTAAGAAATGACACCTCAATTATTTTTACTTTTAACCCAATAACCAACCACCCGTGGCTGCAATGGGGACTTTTTTATCCAATTACACAAAACCACCCAAACCCATGGAGAAGAAGGAGCAGCCTCCACCCCAAAACCTCTGTCTTGCTTTATATCCATTACTGTATTCTAAACCCTTAAACTCTGAGTTTCCCACCCTGTGATCTCACACACTCCTATCCAAACTCCACACCCACAATCCCACTTCTGTCATTCCATTCTGGAAGCTTCTCCATGGCCTCAGGTCAGTGCAGTGTTCTCCTGGGGGTCAATGCCTGGCAGCACAGAAATCTGAAATTCTCAGTAATCAGGGTTCCAACAGTCTGACATCATCTCCTTCCTTTAGGACAGGAGCAGCTGCTTTGTCAGGTTCGGAGAATTTATCATGATATGACTGCTGCGAAATTTATTCTAATTTATATTAATCATAAAAGCTGCAGTGCCTCAAAGCTCTGAGTGAAGTTCAGTGACAATGAAGCCTTAGGTTTGTGCGGGATGTTGATTTTCTCACCTGGGACATTGGGGTGTCCTGACAAGTGTCACACGTGTGGCAGGGGACAGCCACAGCTGGACAGTCCCTTGTAGCAGGGAGGTTGTGCTGTGATGGGTCCAAGTGGAAGGATTTGGGGTTCAGAGCATTCCACCTGGAGTGCTGTTGGGAACAGGGAATTGTTCAAGTTGGAAAAAACCTCTGAGGTCATCGAGTCCAGCCCTGTCCCCACATGTCACGTTCGGATGCCTTTTAGCACTGGTGATGATGGTGGTGGATTCCACCCCTTCCCTGCCATCCTGCTCCAATGCCTGACTCTCATAATTCACTTGTGGGGAATTTTGGAAGGAATTTGAGATGTATTTGATGATCTATTTGAATAATTGTATTTGAATGCAATGATTGTATTTGATGATGCAGTTTATTTTTCTTATCTTCCACCTAGGCAGGAAGGGTGAGCTCAGCTCACATCTTCACTGCATGGTTCAGAAGGTCACCAGACCCTTAGTTACAAGACTTTTTAAGGAGTTGTTGACCAATAAAGCACTGCCAATAGGATATTTATGCCAAGGATATTTATGGTTTTGATTTAATCTTTAAATATTTTGTCTTATGGATCCATGCTACAGTGTAAGCTTTCTTGGCCATTCATATTATGGCATACAAATTTACAGTATTATATTATAAACTTGTTTACTTCTGTAACTACTTTTATTTTTTCTATGTCTTAACCTCTAAAGTTTCCTTTACTTTGCTCAATGTTCTCTGCTATAAACTACAAATCCACATTCTCACTTCTAGCACCTAAGTTTGGGAGCCTTTTCCAAGGTCTCAGCTCAAATCCTGTGTTTAATTCTAAGCTTTGGCTTCCAGGCCCAAAATTCTGAGAGTTCCCTGCATATCAGATTCATGCATTTAAGTTAAAAATGTAAATATCCTTGTTAGCAGTGTTTTATTGGTCAATAACTCCTTAAAAATTTGGTAACCAAGGGTCTTGTAAGCTTCTAAACCACACAGTAAAGATGTAAACCAAACTCACCCTTCCTATCTATGCAAAAGGTAAGGAAAATAAACCACATCATCAAAACCAATTCAGAAGTCTTGTATCAAATTCTGTGGGAATTGAAAAAACAGAAACTTCTATGGACGCTGAAGGATTTGATTTGTGGCTTTGGAAGAAGCTTGGATTGATGTAAACATAAAATTTACATCTTACACAGATGTTAAGTAGAAAAATCATAAATTTGTTTCTGTAGTTGTAAGAAAGAAAGCGCTTTCAATAAGTGAGAAATTGTATTGATAAGACGGTGAAGGGTTTATAATGTAGAGGTTGTATGGAGTGAGCTGAGAGTCTAGAAGTTATAACAGAAATATATTTATGCATGTGAGACGAAAGCCCACTGGACAAAAGTATCCACAGTGTAGTAGAAGTGAGTAAAGGTGATAGGTCAGAAAAGCAAAATAAACCCTATAGCAGCTGTCCATTGGATTAGAAAATTGTATATTGTCTTGTAACAAAGAAATTATGACTACTCTGAGCTATGTCCAACTGCTTGC